>NC_090729.1:128005757-128023327 GCF_036898095.1 Palaemon carinicauda
CTCCCTTCTGGGGATGAAAGATCCCTCGGGGTCCCTACCGGAAATCCCTCGTCGGAGGTACACTAGTTGCAGCTATCGAGTTTAGAATGTGCAGTTATCACCGAGACAATCTCCAGGCCCTTTGAACCGTGCGCATTGTGTACGGCATCCCTGACACGTAGAGAGAGAGAGAGAGAGAGAGAGAGAGAGAGAGAGAGAGAGAGAGAGAGAGAGAGAGAGAATGTTATTTGTGGACTGGGAGCCATAACACTCAAGGATTGGGACGCAGCGGGAAAGCAAATTACAAATATAAGATTCTTCTGTTTTTAAACATGACATGATGGTATCTATTTTGGTGGATAAGAGATCACCAGGGTTTGTTATCTCGTTTTCTTTTATTATACCTCTTTCCTTTTTTTAATTCGCTGCGTCCCACAACACTCGAGTAGCAAGAAATTCATTGTACGGGTCACAGGCACCTTACTGAATTTGGAAGAACACCCTCACAGTTACTATCATTTTGGCCTTTGGGATCGAACGCAGGTTCCATGATTGTTTAGAGAGAGAGAGAGAGAGAGAGAGAGAGAGAGAGAGAGAGAGAGAGAGAGAGAGAGAGAGAGAGGGGTAATGGATGGGATGTAAAAAGAGTGTTTACGTTTTTTGACGTCATGGGGCAGGAGGCATGAGTGCCTCACGGACTAATGGACGCTGTTAGGTTGTTTTAATTAGGGATGTAAAAACAATGTTGATGGAACTTTTGTAGCAACCTATGACGTCAGTTTCTTCCTTTATATGGACCCTGGACGTTAGGAGCATCTCTTCCCTGAGGCCGAATAGGACGAAGGCAGTTATTATTTTCTTCTCTTGTCTTGAGCAAGAATTTTGATAGAAAGGCCTTGGTAGTTAAATATTGTAGGGGTTTAAGCTGTGAGTAGCTAAACATTCGTGCATTATTTTTGTATTGTATATACGCGCTAATATAATGTTGAAAAAGGATGTTCCTCTTGGTGATAATGATGTTCATCTTTTTAAAAGGTAGATTGTGTTTACTTTTGGTATTGGACCAAGATGGGTATTTATGACGCTATGCTTAATTTTTCAATTCATTATTTTAATCTTGCGTGTAAATATATAGGCTATGTTTTCTTCATTTTGGTTTTAAGCTGTTAACTTCATGGATGAGTTACTTTTAGAAAATATTTAAATAAAAGTGTCGCAGACCCGACTGCTACCCGTATGTAGGTGTGACATAATGTGAAAGTGCCCTAAGATGAACACATTAAAACATGGACGTATCTGTACAAGATTGTCAACATCATTGTGTATCTTTTTTCAATCCTTTATTCAAATTGTACAATTTAGGAGTTCCACAGTCTTAACGACAGTCTTTACGTTAAATCACCAAGCACCTGACACAACCAGAAGGTCTAGTGACGAAGGTAGAGCTAAGAGTGATGGAGTGGCAGCGTAGTGCAGGTCCTTTATTGAAGCGTCTGGTTGATATCCAATCTTTAAGCAGCATCTGGTTGATAAACTGTATTGTCTCGGTGTCGCCGACACCCTTAAGGAAGTGCCCAGACCCTTTTCACGGATATTATGGACAGTCTTGTTCCATTTTATAAGGTTGAATAACATTAACCTAATTGACTGAATGTCTTAGGGTATTATATAAAAAGGGAGGGGCAAGTTATTGTTGGTATTGCTGTTTTTTCGTATTTGAGTTTTTGGAGAGTTCTTTAGCTCTGAACTGAGTAAATCCAGTCTGAAACAGCTAATTCTCGGTATGAATTCGGGTTTGAGAAAATTACGTGCTTGGCAAAACCGAATAACAAATTATCTCAATGAAACAATGTCCAACAGATTTTGTAGATTTGAGAACAAAGCCCTCAGAAGAATATTGGGAGTTTAATGGCAGGACAGGATTAGAAATTAAACTATAAGAAAGATTACTCAAGTGCCATATGTGGATGAGATCATGTTGATTGGTAGATAGAGATGGTTAGGGTATGCTCTTCGCACTCTCAAAGGGAGATTAGTTCACCAAACTTTCAATTGAGCTCTACAAGGCACTTGAAGAGTTGGAAGACCCAGGCTTAAATGGCTGAGGGCTATGAAGCGTGAAGTAGGAGATGATGAATAGTATTGAATTAAAAGCCCAAGAAACAGACGACTGGTGAAATCTAACGGAGGCCCTTTGCGTCACTAGGTGCAGTAGGAGATAATGAGGATGATGACGAAACCAGAATGTCGCAGCCACCATATCTGTTTTAGTTAAAATTATAAGCCATTTTCTTCATGTTGATAGGCTACGAACGTTTCCTAAAATCTGTTTTCTGTCACAGGTGAGACTGTGAACCCCAAAGTTGCTGATTATTTAGTTCTTCAAAAGGGAACAGGGGTGTGTGTGTGTGTGTGTGTGGTTTTTTTTTTTTTTTATTTTTTTTTTTTTTTTTTTTTTTTTTTTTTTTTTTGGACGATTGACGGGAGATGTGAGCCGTAATTTCTATTGTGCCATTTCAGCATGAAGGGAGAACACAAAATTTTTTTTCCATTGAATCTCAAGAACGAATCTCTTCTTTGGTTTACGTTGTGTAATTCAGATAACTTGAGCTTAGTATCACAGATATCTATGGATATTGTTATAGTTACTCTAAACATCAAAATTTTTCAATGCTTTCCCACTCATAATCACGCAAATTAACAAAACCACAAGTTTGAAGATAGAAAATTCACAAGCAGTTGGAGGCAAAACGTCTCTTGATTCTGAACAATAATATGATCCTGTAACATTATGTGGAATATAAGTCATGTGTTAATCTTCGTAAAAACATGTATCGTACTTCGGATACCATCCAGATGGCGCTGTCATTAGGCCCAGCTCAGGATTCACAGCTCAAGGATCCTGGCCCAGCTTAATCATGTAACGCAAATAAAAGGTATTTCCATTTTTGAAGTATCTGAAATGCATCATAAATGAGTTTTAACTTCTTAAAGATACCAAACTCTTAAGCAAATTGTTTTTTTTTCTTTTTTTTCTGAACATGCGCTGCTTAGGTGTATAACACAACTCAAAGCGAATGAAAAATTGTAATGAATAAGAGTGAACATGCGATACTTGGATATTTAACACAACTCAAAGATAATGAAAAAAACTATAATGAATTAGTAAAACGGCCTTTTCACGAGAACCGGAAGTATTGGCTAAATTTCACTTCATAAACCACCGAGATATTTCGTTGGATAAAAAATGATCAGAGACTCTTCCGACACTCACACCTTGATTTACTGTGAACTAGATTTCGAAACATTACTTACCTTGTCTTCTTGTCTTTCGTCAATATTATTAGACAGATAAGATTTAACACACCGAGGCTTTAGGAAACGGCCGTAATTATTATTATTTCCGGTCGATATTTGAAGTGGACGCTCAGAACCACCAATATTACTCGGTAAATAAACTTTGCGACAATAAATTATCCCTCTTGAACGGCGTATCAAAGACCAGTCATTTAATTTTCTCTCGCGGGGTGTCAAGTGCAGTCGGCAGAGGTTAGTCTTGTGTGACCCTTTAAGAGAAAGGTCAGGTAAGAGGTCACAGGGGGAAGAACTCGCCCTCCTGCGGGTCTGCTTGGGGACGAATTATTGTAGTAGTTAGTTAGCAAAGTTTTTCATTTTTTAACGGATACTTCCCGCATTTTTTTTTTCATCTTAATGAGCCTTGTATAATGTCATATTTTTTTTCTGAGAATTTTGTTGATCAAAACTTTCGTGCTGTTTAGCGTTGATTCTTTAAAGTTTACAGTTCAAAAGAACATATTAGTGAATGGATAGGAGATGCTGCTATTATTATTATTATTATTATTATTATTATTATTATTATTATTATTATTATTATTATTATTATTATTATTATTATTGGTAAAAAAATAAATGTAAAAATAATTCATTGGGTTTTACATGGATTTATAATCAAGTATATTTATTATAGTTTCCCTAATTCTACATAAACAAGTAACCATTTTTTTTTCTGCTACAATAGACATTTTCATATGTCTAATATGTCATCGAGAATTTGCATATTACATCTGAAATTAATGTATTGTGTAAGTAGGGAAATCAAATCTACGTTTTGAGTTATTCTACCGAGTGACGATAAAAAAAAAAAAAAAATACTAGAAAAAACTTTTAAGCATAATTTTCCTTAAATGGTGACGTCATTCGAGGATGATTTCAGAATAGGCTTTATAAATTCGTATATCTCAGGTTTGTGGGTTTTAATAAAGCAAGTAGTTTAGGCCTAATCCTTTTAGTTTTATAATAATATTTTATGGAGTTACAAACTGTCAAATCATTTAGATGAAGAGAGAATAAAAAAAGGTTTAATTTTATGTGATTATAAAATTTACGTAATTAGCGGATCCAGTTTTTATATGAGTGAGTAAAATATTTTTCGTTTTTTTTTTTAATAAGTAATTTTTTTTTATGTCAATTGTATAAATATCACGCACTGAGAAATACCCATGTATATATTTGTGTACGAGTAGATAGATAAATATATAAGTAGACAGACAGTCGGTGGGATGATGTTGTGTATGTATAAGTGTTTATGTGTGGTCCCGTCGAATATATATAGATAAAAGAGACCTGTTTTCGTTTTGATTCGCTGTGTTTATTTAACTTTCGGCTTTAGAAACGTCTTATGTTTTCACGGAGGTCACGCGCCCCTGACAGAAAGGAGAACAAAAGCAAATATTATTGATACTTTTATGGTTCTCTCTCTCTCTCTCTCTCTCTCTCTCTCTCTCTCTCTCTCTCTCTCTCTCTCTCTCTCTCTCTCTCTCTTCTATTAAATATGGTTATTTTTTGGCATGTTAGAGCAATGTTTTTTTTTTTTTTTTTTAAATGCATTTTAGTATTACAATTTTCAAGATACATATTCATTGTTAGTTACATCTTCAAGCAAGAAATAGTTTTTCTTCATAGTTCCATACATAGAAATTTATACTCAAGGATTTTCTATAAAGATTAGAAACTTACCCATTAATTATTGTTGACCTAACATTACTTTTTAGTTATATTTCCATATATACAGCTTATTTAACAATATGTACACAAGATATTTAAAAATTGTATCCTAATGAAGGTATTCGATCTATATTCTTACCCTTACTCTGTTATGCAATATAAAGCCTTATTATTTGAACGTATTTTAATTTATTTAAGATGCAAAGACAACTTAATGCTCATTATTTTTTTTTTTTTTTGCAACGCAAAAGATTATCTTTTATATATTTCTATTATTAGTGACTTTATCATCTTTGATTGAGAGGAAGTGGTTGCCTCTATAACCCCAGTAGCCAAACCGACCTAGGAGGTTCTGGTTTCCAAAGAGAATATGTAAGGAACACAAACTTATATAAATAGGCTGCACAAGGGACATCATCCATCAACAAACAGATTGGGGAGGGGGGTTGTTGAGCATACGGTGTAGGTGGGGTCTGCTTAGCCACGAGGGCGGGGCGGCATCAGCGCCTTTTGTTTGGGTCACGTAAGGTCAAATATTCATGCTATGTAGAGTGGGTGGGGTACAGGGATGGGCGGTTGTTGAATGTCATCGAAACCGAAGAAGGGGAAACCAATGGCAGTCACAATTAACTGGAATTTTGATTAGAAGCAGCTGAGAGAGAGAGAGAGAGAGAGAGAGAGAGAGAGAGAGAGAGAGAGAGAGAGAGTCTGTAACTTGCCGTTTTAACATCCCGAGAGATTGCCTTTCTTGAGAGCTTATCGTTTCGGGGATGTTGGTGAATACTTAACTTGAGTGGGATGGGCAGAGAAGGTCGTCCAGCTCTGAGAGAGAGAGAGAGAGAGAGAGAGAGAGAGAGAGAAGAGAGAGAGAGAGAGAGAGAGAGAGAGAGAGAGAGTGAGTCTGTAACTTGCCGTTTTAACATCCCGAGAGATTGCCTTTCTTGAGAGCTTATCGTTTCGGGGATGTTGGTGAATACTTAACTTGAGTGGGATGGGGCAGAGAAGGTCGTCCAGCTCTGAGAGAGAGAGAGAGAGAGAGAGAGAGAGAGAGAGAGAGAGAGAGAGAGAGAGATTAGTTGTAGCAGCCACTGGGTTACGGAGAACATGAAAAGTCGCAGATGACTATTTGCTGTGTTTGCATTTTAATGTCTTTACGTACAATTTAGTACGTCGCTCCAATGGACGATAATTATAGATAAAACTTAATTCCGCTTGGATGTTTGGCTTAGAGGAACTGGGTCATGAAGGCCAGACATGGCTGGTTGACCTGCAATTGTCTCAAATTTTGCTGACGCGGAGAACGGATGGTTAAAGCTAGAGAGTTGTAAAAGAATGTTTCCTCACACGTCTCGAGCTGTCGAACTAACCGCGCCAGGACTCCTCGCTGCTGGGAGGAAGGACGCTGGTGACGGGAACAACACAGGAACATACGCTACCGGGGTCTAAGCGATGTCAGGCAGGGCAGCCGATAGGTATTACGATCTACCCCAAAGCCAAAGCAAATTCCTTTAAAAGAAGAAAACTGTGCTTGCACCATATAAAAAGGATGTCTCCGTTTTTGCGTGTTTTTAAAAAGTATCCTGTTCATTACTTGACATGAATACGTAATTAGTTCAAACACTGATTTTAGGAAGACGTTTTTTAAGAACAAATAAAACAATAGCTATTCTTCTCCGATAACAAAACACGAAAGATATTTTAATTATTTACGCGTCTCTGCTATTACAATGTTTCCCTCGTATGGCCGACACGTTTTCCTGTGTTTCGTCGAAACTCTTAACTCATCAATTTATAAACTCCTTTCAACTGCGTCTTATGAAGTTTCCTTCATGCAAGGCAATGTAAGAGGAGGAGTAGAGGCGGGGAGGGAGGTCACATCCGGCTCTGTGGACGTTGTCGGCTGTCGGAGGGTGCTTATTGCGGGTGTAGGTCAAAGGTCAAGAGACCGAGTTCAGATGAAGTTAGCATCAGAGAGAGAGAGAGAGAGAGAGAGAGAGAGAGCCATTAGAGTGGATTCAGGTATATTGAACTTTGTAAAAAAAAAAATCGAGTTCGAGCACGCATCAACGCTAATTGATTATGTTATATTTTATTTAGAGTTGAAATTTTTATCATTAGATTAAATGATCAAAATCTGTACTTGATGGGAGGTAAAACTGATGGATCATACACGAAATATCTTGAAAGTCCAACCGCTTGCAACCTTATCAGCTGTAGGCTAATGTTGAGTGTGATTCCATTGAGAAAAATGGCACCGTGTCCAAGAATGTTTTTCCTTGTTCATACTTATCACTTGCAGTATGATCGAGATCATTACGCCCATGTGGAACTAACTACTCGTAGCTTATTCACGGCGGATTCACTAAAATTCCCGGCGGATTCACTAAAATTCACATGGTATTGACCAAAATTAACGGCGTATTAACCAAAAGTCAGGGCTTATTCACCAAAATTCACGGCGTATTAACCAAACTTGAGGCGTATTCGCCAAAAGTCAGGGCATATTCACCAAAGTTCACGGCGTATTGACCAAAATTCACGGCGTATTGACCAAAATTCACGGCGTATTCACCCATATTCCCGACGGATTCACCAAATTTCACGGCGTATTCACCAAAATTCACGGCGTATTGACCAAAATTCACGGCGTATTCACCCAATTTCCCGACGGATTCACCAAAATTAACGGCATATTCACCAAAATTCACGGCGTATTGACCAAAATTCGCGGCGTATTAATCAAAATTCACGGGGTATTCACCAAAAGTTCCTCACGAGTAACGAAGACCATTGCTAACCCGGAGTCGAGAGGGTCAAGTGTACTTTGTCTGATCATAATGATAAGCCCCGAAGTATTGGGATGTTTGTTATTGTGGCTTCAATGACTCAGGTTTCAAGGAGGTGTTGGGTCGGAGTCTTACCCAGTATCAATATTCGTGTTCGTTTTGTTTAGGTACCGTGTTCTTAGATCAACAAGGGCCGGTCGGTTTTGAGGTTCGGACGAGGTTCACCCAGACCTGGTCGAGATGGCATTCTCTCGGTATCTGTTGTTATAATAGTTTTTTTTTTCTTAATCAAATTAGACTTGAAAGGTAAATGCAAGTACATAATTATGTAAGTCTGTTGGATGATTAAACATACTCTCCATTTCTCGGACTTCAAAATTATGAATAACCTCTCTCTCTCTCTCTCTCTCTCTCTCTCTCTCTCTCTCTCTCTGAATCGCATTCAAACGTAGATTTATGTATTTCAAATATAGATTCACATTTCGAACATACATTTATGTAATTCTAATATAGAATTAGATTAAAAGTGCTTGAAATTCTCCCCAGTCTTGTATTTTTATAATCAAAAGTCAGAAAAGGTCTTTATCCCTGTCAGGAAGTCGTTCCACGTGCTTTTATCTCAGAATTGTTTACGTTGACGCTGTCAAAATTCCATTTGAGATTATGGAAAGGAGGTGCTTCAAGAACCGAATGAAAGGGGGAACTTGGACCATTCATCCCGAGAAGAAGAAGAGTCACTATAGGTGTTGGCACCTTACAAATCCTTCATTCATTCATTCGGTCAGTAAGGTACGTCAGTGACTGACTGGAAGGTGAATGAACGGGACCGATTGAGAGAGAGAGAGAGAGAGAGAGAGAGAGAGAGAGAGAGAGAGTTTGCGTTTCGAGTAGCAGTTTATTTACCGGTTTATTTATGTTTGATAAGTTTCTTTTGCAAATATGTGATGAATATTATTTTCTTTTCGGATCATGATATTTTTTCATACTTTTGTGTGTGGGATACTTTTCTTCGTGAGGTTTAGGAGGATACTTTTCACGTTTTGACTATTTTCCCTTCCTGTGATATGGTTTGGGATAGATATTTACACAGTGCCATGCACTGCAGATTCCTACAGTCGCATTGTTTGCTAATTAATAGAGGTTATTTTTTAAAAGTTCCCGTATGTCCACAAAGTAATTCCGATCAGACCATGATTGCTCTTCTTATGAGGTTAACTTTCAATTTTCCTGACTCAGCAGCGCATTATTTTTTATCTAGTCTAGTTTTTTTTTTTTCCTTGATAGGAGAGATGTGTGAAAAAAAAATGAAAAAAAGGCGTTGCTCTCTATGATTCAATAGAGAATTTATGATGAGAATTGATTGTAGTGTTTTCTAGTTTGTTCACCCTTTTTTATTGTCCTTTATTATTCCAGCAGTATTTAGTGTTATTACTTATATTGTTTTCCATTTGATTAGTGCCTTGTGGTTACACTTAATTTTAGTATTAGGGACCGTACTGCTTCCCTTCCACTGGACCGTTTATTTACATGTGATGATTAGTGTTAAAAGAAGGCGAATTTAATTTGGCTCGTTGATACAAGTATGAGCTTTCTAAAATATCAGTGTTATGGATATATATCTTCGGGGGGGGTGTCAAAGTTGATGAAAGGGTAATTAGTAATAGATAGTGTACAAACATAAATTAGTTGACTAACCTATGTAAATTGGCCAAAGTTGTAGGAAACCTAAAATAAACTAGTGGACGATCTCACGAGTCATAAATGAAGTCTGCGATGGTCATGCGCCTTTCCTTCATCCTCGTTTATCTATTTTCTTTATTCTTCGTCTTTCGTATTCCCCAAAAACACAAGGGAACTCTTTAACAAACGAGTAAGGCAGTAATTAAGAAGAAAGTAGCACGTCATAGCTGGTCCGACCTCAAGATTGCGGATCAGAGGGGAACATTTTAAGAAGGGGATTAAAGTGGCCATCTCGAGGAGATTTTAGTTCGAACGAAGTGGAGTTCAAGTTTTTTTTTTTTTTTCTTAAATGTACCATTAATGGTACTTCGCTCGTTAATGCTGAATAGAATTGAAGGGTAGACATATTTTGACGAGTGTTTTTAAATGTATTGGCCAAAAGGGTCACTTACGCAATAATAACATTGATTGGAATTTCAAGTATAGTTTAATTTTGAATCCAGTTTGGTAATGCTTCAATGTTCTCTATACGTTTTCGAGTTTGTTTAGTCATAAAAGTTTCAATAAAATTTTCAACACATATTGGAAAAGTTATGAGTGTTCGTAATAGTCACGATAGAAAGTCAAAATGATAATATTTGTTAGGAAATGGAGTTTTTTCCCCGAATGGGTTTGTTCCTTTTAAAGTTAATTAAATATAAGTAAGATTTCCCAGGAGGACCTTAATCTACAAATAAAAACTGGAGAGAGAGAGAGAGAGAGAGAGAGAGAGAGAGAGAGAGAGCACAATATAAATTGAAGTAATTTATTCGAGTCTGCTTTACTTGATATTATATACGTCAAGTTGAATGTGAAGATTTTCTAAAGAAGATTTGAAACGGATTAATGATGATTATGAAATAATAGTGAATAAAACATCAAATTGAGAAATTCGGGTATTCAATAGTCATTTGTAAATGGGGTAGACTCTTCATGTTGTTTAATCTCTCTAACAGCTATTGAATAGTCATTTTTAATTGTGGTAGACTCTCTCTCTCTCTCTCTCTCTCTCTCTCTCTCTCTCTCAATGTTGTTTCATCTCCATAAAAGCTATTTTTGATATTTGGGTTTCTACAATACATGGTTGTTGAGATTATTTAATATTTATAATTTTTTAGTATGGAGAAAAATGACCAACCTGAGCTTGAAAAGGACCACCCCTTCCCCTCTCTTGCCAGGGATCACTTTACCTCCATTATTATTGTTAAGGTTTATGAAACCGACCATGTTTTGGCAGTACTAGAGCCCTTGTTTGAGTTTCCCTCCCTTTCCCCCCTCCTGCCTCATAGTCCCCTCACTCCACTTCACAGGACCAGAGTGGAGGTTGCACTCCAAGGCTTGCGCCAACGCTCATGATGGATTTCATCTGACAATGCCTACTTTGGACTTTCAGGACTAGAGTAGCTTTTTACCATATAGGTGCGGTGGTGTAGACGTTTACAAAGATATTGCAGCGAGTCTTGAAGTGCTTGATGCATGAGCGCAAGAATTAACTTACAGCCATCTGTTACGGGGCTCTTCACACGGTTGTAGAGATGCTGATGGAAAACTCGGTGTTAATGATATGCTAGTCTTCTCGCCGTTGTTATTTATTGTTTAAATTTTATTAGGTTAATGATATATCCAACCTTACAGTTATTGTTAGTCTTATTTTTATTGAATTATTCTTTTGTGATATTTGTTACGCTGAAACTTTTTCCTGAAACGTCTTCCGCTAAGTGAAATAATAAAAACTTGTTTTGCACCTTGGTAACTCTGCTCGGTGACCCTTTGACCTCTCGAGTAAACACAGACTGGATGGAGACCCAAAGTGACCTCACTTTATTGATATATTGGAAGTTAGATCTTAATCGATAATAATTGATCATTTATAGATATTAAAATCCTTCCTGTTGTTCATTCGAACTTTTTTTCTTCCGCAGGTTTTGATGTAGGTGGACGAGTAAGTGACATTTTTCCGTAAGTAAAATTATGGTTCGTGATTTTTTTTTCTCATAACAATAAATACAATAGTGTATTATAGGTTTTTGCATATGTACTGTGAAGCAGTTTCCTAATTGTAAAGAAAATTTTTAAGAAAGCTTTGCATGTACGTTGATTTTAGAATGTACAGAAGTAATAATTGAAATCTCATTGTATAATTCTCATTTATATTATTGTTTGTTTCTCGATATTTTAGTATTTGAAATACGTTGCCAAAGACGTGAGGTTTTCAATTCCTATCATGTTATCTGTGATGATCTCATTTGTAATTAGGATTCTTTGAAATTCCAATCTTGAGAATTTTTATCAATATTCACAAGAATTCCAATTGTTTAAGGTTTACTTCTGTGTTTTTTTTTTCTTTAATCAATAAAAAGTCTATTTTTGTTTTACTAAATCTCCCTTCCTAAAAATGAAGACATTGACTAACATGGACAATGAAATTCCACCTTCTAACATTTCAAAAAACTTATTGTGTCAAAGTTTATTTGGTTCTTATTGTCCAATAACTGATGCTTATTGTGGACCATATAAAAACAATTAGCTTGAAAGATGCTAAAAGTGGTCTTCTAATACTTTCAGAGAATAAAATTAGCCATATTTTAGGTTGACCGTACCCCAGGTATCAATGTATATTCATGCCGATTTCACCATCTCTCTTCCTTTTCTTTTTACGTATTCGAAGAGTACCATGTGACTTGTTAATTTTGCCATATATTAAACGATATTAATAGTTATGCTTTTACAGAGTAATAAAAACTTGGTTTAATTTTGAAATTGTAGTGTCAAAATTTTTCATTAGTCATGGAAAGCACACGTCTTAGACATTGGTGACTCCTTATAATGTACAAAATTCAACAGGATTCATGTAATAATGGAGTAAAATTCTCTCTCTCTCTCTCTCTCTCTCTCTCTCTCTCTCTCACACACAAGAGACTCGAATTTCGAATTATATGGAAATTGAAATTGAGACTAGGCCTCTAGCAAAGAAAGTCCTGAAGAATGCTTGTGTTTCGGAAGCCTTACGCCCCTCGGAAAAGATCCTCCAGCCATTACACTCCCCGTGGAAGTCTGCCGTCGGTCAAATGACCCCAAACGACCCATCACACTGCCATTGAAACGTCAAATTAATCCTTCCCGGGACATTCAGCAGGTCGTCTTTGTTAGGCACGACGATACATTAAACTTCCAAGGCACTCGCCAGGCCACTCTCTCTCTCTCTCTCTCTCTCTCTCTCTCTCTCTCTCTCTTTTTCTTGATCCAAGGCACTCGCCGGGCCATTCTCTCTCTCTCTCTCTCTCTCTCTCTTTTGACCAGGAATAACTCTCTCTCTCTCTCTCTCTCTCTCTCTCTCTCTCTCTCTTTTGACCAGGAATAACATTTTATAAATTAATTTTCCCTTCGACCCTGAAGCATATTCGGCTTCCTTTGATATTACTATTTCCCTTCTTACGTAACACCTCCCCCTCTCTCTCTCTCTCTCTCTCTCTCTCTCTCTCTCTCTCTTTCTTGACCAGGAATAACATATTATAAATTTTCCCTCCGATCCTGAAGCATATTTTGCTTCCTTTGATATTACTATTTCCCTTCTTACGTAACACCCCCCCCCCCTCTCTCTCTCTCTCTCTCTCTCTCTCTCTCTCTCTCTCTCTCTCTCCAATTATTCCTAGAATATGTTGCCTGAAAATTAACTTTCTCAAGCACAATTTTATTAATGATTTAATTAATGAAGTGCAATGATATGGGGAAAAAGACAATCTAGAAAATGAAAGGGTTCCAAATTAATTGACGAAATATCTTGTTTCAAGATAATCCTTCCTATCAGCCATCGCTACAAAGCTGAAGAGAACAAAGCTGCTAGCAAAATGGCCTCTTGTTACAAGACAAAAAAAAAAAAAATAAAGACGAGATTATAATCTAATAAACAAAGAGCTTTCTTTAGGGAGTTCTCTCTCTCTCTCTCTCTCTCTCTCTCTCTCTCTCTCTCTCTCATTTAACTAGGAATAATGTTCTGTACATTGTTTTTCCATTTCTGTCCTAAAAACAGATTCCTCCTTCCTTTTATATAACTTTTTCACTTTTTAGGTAAAACCTCTTATAACAACTCTCTCTCTCTCTCTCTCTCTCTCTCTCTCTCTCTCTCCTTTAACCAGAAACAATGTTTTATAAATTACATTGATTTTCCATTTCTCTCCTAAAACAGATTCCTCCTTTTTATATAACTTTTTCCCTTTTTCGGTAAAGCCTCTCTCTCTCTCTCTCTCTCTCTCTCTCTCTCTCTCTTAGTAGCTATGGAGACCTTTCTGGGAGGCCTTTGAAGTTGCAACACAGTAGCTCTGGATGTTTTTGTGACACGGTCTAATCGTTACAAGGGAAACCTCTTGGAAACACCGCCATTCATCGTGCTAACTTTAACGAACAACTGAGGCTTAATGAACAGAGTCGTGGTGGTAACTGTCCCTTGTTAACAGGATAGAAAACACGGAGTCTTTGTGGTTTTTTAATCCTTTTGTCATCCGTAAAAAATGATGGTTTGAGACGGCAATGTTTGAAGATTTGTTACACGTCTTTTTGTATTGCATAGTGTGTTTTGACAAATGTATTACGTGGGATAGAATGCGTCAGCAATTTTATGTTTTATTTGATTTAGATAATGCCAAGATTTATTGTCCGTTATTGATGTTAAACATATATTCATTACATGTAAATATCAAGTATTTTCATTTATATTTTTGTGAAAATTTATAGGCATATCTTAAGCGTTAATTTTTTTTTTTTGTTTTTTTTTTTTTGTTATTTAAGAAACCCACTTTCTTGAGATTTTCTAAATTACGCAAATCGTAGTGGCGAGTATTTATACTTGTGTGCCCTTAAGGTTAAAAAAAAAAGGGCGTAGTTAGAAAAAAAAATTATATTGGCTGCACACAATTAAATTTGTTGCTAATAATGAATGGAATTGATATGACAAAATTTTAAAATCCAAACGTGTTATCATTTGGTTACCGATAAAATAAGGCGTTATATAATAGCTTTTTATTAATTAAAATGGTGTCATAGTTAACGAATAGGGACGATAAAATTCAGGAGAACACACAGATTGCCTGGACCTTATTTCCGGACCGGGAAAACGGGAGATCGTTCTGAAATACTTTGATCGAGGCCATCTTGGCTCAACGCGAAATGCGGCATCGTGCACGCAGCCTAAACTGGAAGTGTGAACTCGTTTTAAATCATTGCAGATTTGTTAATGGTTATTGCACTGGCACTTGGGATGCTAATTCTAACTCTTCTTAGTTGCAATGTTTCTTTTGATGGTTGTGGATGTCGTCAGAAATCATACATCGTTAAAGTCATTATCGTCCTCTCTTTGGATGTGGTCTTTTTTTTTCTGTAGTTCAAAATCGTGTTGTGAGAGTTTGTTTGTAATGGATCAATGGGGTAATTGTATTTTTATTAGGAGAGGGATATAAATTTGTGTATTTATGTACACACACAATATACATACACACACACACACATATATATATATATATATATATATGTGTGTGTGTGTATATGTATTTTATGTATGTATGTATGATTTTATAAATTAAACACGTCCTAATCTGTTCATAATAAAAACACATGTCTCTTCATTGTATTCAAGTAAAGATCAATGTAATCAGCAGTTACCTTGAACATACATAAATACATAATGTATTATCTTTGGGGATACATAACATACACGTATGTGCAAGTTGAACCATCTTATAAACGTGAACCCTTTAAGAAAGGTACAATCTTTAACCATAACGCTAGTAATAGATAAAAAAAGAAGTCTGTGGTATGCGTCTCAAGTTCCCTTCATCTTGTTTTTTTGTAATTGTTTAAAGTGGAAATTTAATGTAACACGACTCGGTCTTGTATTACAGTCTTGTTTGTGTTGCCTAAGACTGCGATCATTTGACTCCACGAAACACTCGAGTGATCGACCCTCAAGGACGGACAACTTGGAGATATTTTTGAAACATTTCTAGGTTGGTTTTTTGTTTTGATTGTCTTTGAAGCGGGATAAGAAGTTTGAATGTCAATCATCTGGGAATTTGAAATGAATAGATTGAATGTTTACTTCGATTCGGTATATTTTATGTTTTAAGGTGGTTTTACGTGATCGAATGGTTCGCCGAACGCGGTTCGTCAGACAAGTGTTTTGAAGTGATCTTCGACCGTATGAACGGGGTATTTAGTTGTCGAACCCGTTCGTCAAACGGCTCGAAGAAAGTCTGTTCACCGCCTGGCTTTTGTGGGCTGGGTTTCATTGTCCACAAACCTTATGCATTTGTGACTGACTCGACCTCCTAGAACCGTTTGACAAGCTGGTTTGACAACCGGGTTCGACGAACCATTCGTCCGTGTAAACCCCGCTTTACGTGATCGCACGAAGAGCTTTGATTAAATCATGAAAAAAAAGTTAATTACGTATTAGTTGGGTTTAAGCCCGTACGATACCCTTCTTTAAGACATGGTCAAGTGTTCTATTTGGGACAGCAACAAATTTCCGTCTCATCATTAACTTTCAGACCTGCGGTACCACAGAAGTAATTCGCATGATTAATTCAAAAAAAGATACCAAAAAATCAATAGAAAAGAAAACAGATTAAAGGCTACCACCACTGATATACGGGGTGAAAAGGGATAGGTAAAATTAACATAATGAGATCATCATTATCTCCTTCCTACGCCTATTGACGCAAAGGGCCTCAGTTAGATTTCTCCAGTCGTCTCTACCTTGAGCTTTTAAATCAATACTTCGCCATTCATTATCTCCTACTTCACAATTCATAGTCCTCAGCCATGTAGGCCTGGGTCTTCCAACTCTTCTAGTGCCTTGTGGAGCCCAGATGAAAGTTTGGTGAAGTAATTTCTCTTGGGGAATGCGAAGAGCATAACCAAACAAATAAATTGCTCTTTAGTATGATGAAGATTCCATTCTTTCTACCTTCTATCGCAGATGACTTGAGCATAAAAATAAGTGTAGATGTGTTTTGATAGGTTATGTGTTCAACTTCTATTTAGCCTCTCCCACTTTTCTCTGGTTATAATCCTTAATGTATATATGTTCTGACACCTGGTTTATGTCTTCACCATTTATATTTGCATGATTCCTATTAAAGATGGCTTTCCAGATCTGTGATATATCACTATTTAAATAGCATGACGTTTCTTAACCCAGAAGTATTAAATTTTGTATCTTCATTAGCACGAGAAACAGTATAAGCAGGAATGTCAGGACTGGGTCTGAAGTATAACAGGTAACACTGCACGAAATGGGATCCCAGGAGTCAGTTCTGTTCCATTAAAATGTCCGCACCCAACATTTATAGACATATCGAATGCCCCTTAGTATGTGATACGGTTTAGTCCTTAGTTAAGTTTCAACCCCCGAGCTGGTATCAACTTGTCTTTGAAGATCGAAATGGATGAAAATATATACTGTTATGTTTGAGTTAATCAGGCGTTTTAGAATGTAGTAACTGTAAATCTGCTTTGAGAAAGATTGACGTGAGCTCATAATAAATGCGGCTTGTTAGTAAACTTCTCAAGGTTAGCGTTAGATAAAACTTTAAAGTGGGTATCCTAAAGCTCTCGAGACTAATATTGACAGCCATTATCTGCAGAAAACTATTATTTCAATATGGAGAGTTTATAAGTTAAACAGAAAATACTTTATTGAAATTTGCTAGACATGGCTAATCGTTGACAGCCATTACGTAAGATTTATCTTGGTAAAATGAATTGAAATTTTCTATTTGATGAACACAATAGAAAAGTATGAACTCGATTCTCAGCTGAATTGATTGCTCATAATTTATTCTAATTATTTGGCTAATTCATTTACTTAGATGAGCATTTTTAGACTTTGTAAAATGCAAGTACGGTAGATTTATGGCTCCTGTTTGTCCTTGGATTTTCCCTTCATTGATTTTAAACGTTTATCGTTAAACATTTAAAAAATACTATTGAGGTTTGAACAATGCACAGTTAAATATATTTATGCCTGCGCATGCGCAATTATGTACAGTATACATAAACGCACAT
>NC_090729.1:128026327-128048827 GCF_036898095.1 Palaemon carinicauda
ATGGCTGACGTCGTTTTGCGATCCAGGCCTATAATTATTTTCTTAAGTAAGCCAATGGAGTTGATTATGGTAATACAGTTACTCTCTTCACGGCCGTGTTCTTTTAGTTAAAATAAAAAAACACTTTACACTACTCTTGCTAATACTTAACATTCTAAAATAATGTCTACCATGGTTATCTATCTAGCTGTACTCATTGTTTATCACCCATGCTACCGAACATCTAAAAAGAAATAAAATATCTTGTCTATTGTAAATTGTGTTTTATTATCCCTTCTAGTTTTGATAAAAGATGAAATATTGATATTGGTAGTTAAGTTTTCATTGAGATTTATGGCTTCTGTTTCAAATTGTCTTCAGCACGTCTTCATATTTGTTGCTCTGAAGGAAACAGAAATATGCCGCCGATGATGAGCGCTTGAGATGAAACTCGAGAAGACAGCGCCAACAGCCTCCTGAAGGTAAACAAAGGTAAGTGGTGCTTTGTTTGCAGGAGATCGCAGGATACCAGAATTCCCCTGACCACGTTCCTGAGCATCTTCCAGTGTCTGTGGTAAGTGTTTCTGGGCGGTGTCCGATGTGCCAACTTTGTTCGCGCTTCCCACTTGGTCTAGACATGAGAGGTCATCCATGTAGTGACCCATTTTATTTCCAATTAGTGCAGAGTCCCCACACCAAGTACCCTTCCAGTTATCAGACCATCGACTCGTGCTCCCATTAATATGTCACTGAATAAAGAATGGGTATAAGTCAAGGGAGAGTCAGCGTGAAATGATATGTCAGTGAATGTAAACTTTCGTTTTGAAGTCGCCATGATTTTAATCACTTACTAATAATCGTCGTAGGTTACTCTCTCTCTCTCTCTCTCTCTCTCTCTCTCTCTCTCCTTAGGCAAAACCATTTACATCAAAATGATAAATAAAATTATTCAGAAAATATTCTCTCTGATATCTGAAGATATTTTTTTTAAACACCCGTCAGAGTAGACTCTCTCTCTCTCTCTCTCTCTCTCTCTCTCTCTCTCTCGATAAGTCGAATAGTTCAGAAATACTAGCTCTATCTGGTGTCTTAGGACTTTTTTAAAACTATCTCTCTCTCTCTCTCTCTCTCTCTCTCTCTCTGCGCTTACGAGTGCTGTTTCCTCAGAATTTTTAAACAGTTTCCTGAAGCTATTTAATGAAACATTAGAAACTTATATGTTAAAAATAAGATTTCCTCCCATAAATTATGAATAAAACTGATTCTAGATTACACTATAACAGTCAATACTCCCGTTCTTTATAACTTTTCGTAAATCTTCATGCTGATGTCCTATAGATTTATTATATGGTTAGATAAGTCCTTAGCTGTTATAATCACATTTCATGGACTTCGAATAACAGTAAAGGATAACAATCGAATCTTAATCCCTAAAGAGCTAAACGTATAACGTAAGTACATTAAATGTACAAGGCATAATCATATCTAATAAGAAATTGCTTTTAGTATTATTATTATTATTATTATTATTAGTAGTAGTAGTAGTAGTAGTAGTAGTAGTAGTAGTAGTAGTAGTAGTTAAGCTAGAACTCTAGTTGAAAAATCAGGATGCTATAAGACTAAGGGCTCCAAGAACCTCCAACAAGGGAAAATATCCCAGTGAGGAAAGAAATTAAGGAAATAGATATACTATATTAGAAGTGATAAATAAAGAATACAAAATGTCTTATGGTCAATAAAAAACCTAGAATAGATCTGTCATATATAATCTATAAAGAAAGATTTTGTTTGACTGTTCAACACTAAACCATTCGGTGCAAGTATGAACTTCAGAAATTCCACCGATTCAACTGCCTTATTAGGAATATCATTCCACAATCTGGTCTCAACTGGAATATAACTTCAGGAATGGTGTGTAGTGTTGAGTCTTATGACGGAGAAGGCAAGATTTAGAATTAACTGGATACCCAGTAGTCACCACGTGCAGGATGGTACAGTCTGGGAAGATCTGAATGCAAAGGATAGTCAGAATTATGAGAAATCTTATGCAACATGCCAGAGATTATTATCCAAACAAGGAAAAGAATTTTGATAGATCGAACATTTTTATCAAACAAATTAAGATGAGATTCAGCAGCTGAAGGTCAAGCAGGATAGCAATACTAGAAACCGGGCAGCTTGAAAATTAAAAGTTTTCTTCAGAATAGATTGACCACCAAAAATCCTTAAAGGTTTTCTTAATAAGCCAATTTTTTGTGCAATCTAAGAAGGCAAAAACCGAATGAGTTTCTCAAAAGTAGATTTACAAACAAGAATCACACCTAAAATATTAAGGGAGTCGTATGAAAATTAAAGAAATATTATGGATGTAGAGATCTGTATGTTGAGGAGCCACTGTTCTCGACCTATACCTCAACAACAACTCTGCAATCTTTTGCTTAAAGATTCAACAATGTTACTAAAAAAAGACCCACCCACTCCCAACTGGGTTTGAAAACAAGGTCCCCATGACTAACATGGTCAAAGGCGGTACTAAAATCAAGCCAATCATACGAACTTCCTGACTACAATCAAGGGATTTCTGTACACTTGGAAATTGTAAGAAGAGCATCACATGCTCCAAGTCATTTGTGAAAGCCAAATTGTAAACTAGGGAACAGATTTTTACCTCTCCATACTTATTTAGACGTTTTGTTAAAAATTTTTCAAAATCTTTAGATCATATTGGAATTATGGAAATCGGGCAGTAATCAGCAAGGTTAGAGCTACCACAAACACATTTACCTAATGAAGTAACATTGCCAATTCTCCAAGTGCAAAAAGAACCTCTTTTTGCTTACTTGCAGAAAATAACGGAAAAATCTAGGAGCTAAATCAGCGTTTTTTATAAAAAATAAAGGAAAAATACTATTTGGGGCTACAGTACACTATCTTAAGCATCAAGGTTAATCAAGTGTGTTTTAATTTCATGGGACCGAAAAGCTAAACTATTTATATAGCCTTAGGAATACAAAAATTAAGAATATCTAGTTTCTCATTATTGTCAAACATATAAACCAAAAGGGTGCTTTTTCCTTTGGACGGTGAGTGAGAGCCATCTATTTTAAGTAAAGGAGGAAATATAAGGGTATCCAAACAATTATGTTCCTGGGTTTTACCAGAAAGTATTTCTTTTATAGTCAAATTGCATTCCTCTTCAGTTGAAGCATAAAATTTCTGAGCAAAAGCTGTAAGCTGAGTTTAGTTATTCCAAGTCAAATCTGATCTGTTACCCTTCCAAAAATTATAGGCCTCATGTTTCTCCAGATAAACGTGTCTGTATCCATCATTGAATTATGTGGACTAGATTCTCATTCAACAGTACAACTGGCTTAACATTTTTATATAATTATCACCAATTAAAAGCAAAAGACTTCTCAAAATGCCATTCCAGTCTGCTTGAGATTTTAAGTAAATCTTACAGGCTGCTCAGTCTTAATTACTAATGGAACCAAGTCATGATCAGTCGTCCAAACTGGACAACAAACCTTACTTGCTATAACGCCAGGGAAGTTAATATATACTAGGTCCAAACAGTTACCAGACCTGTGAGAAGCTTTACTTATGATTTACTCACAGCCTGACTTAGAAGCCAAGACCAAAGCTCTTTAAGCCATGGTAATCAGTAAGGGAAACATTTTAACCACTCCCTATGATGTGTTAAAAATCACCAACAAGCACAAAAGAGGCTATTTTATCTTCTTGTATTTTACCCATAATGGTAAGAAGACAATCGAATATAGAATCATCCAGGCCTGACATCCGAGGCATGGAGAGAGAGAGAGAGAGAGAGAGAGAGAGAGAGAGAGAGAGAGAGAGAGACCACTTACGTAATCACTAGCTACAACAGCACTTGCGCACAATGCACAGCTCCTTCAACGTTTATAACGCTTCCAGGGACTGAACACAAGTAGGCTAAAAGTTGTTATGACTGCCATAAACTTTTACAACATTTTATGAGAAGCAGGGTACTCAATCCTAATATACACTGCCATTCTCCTTGCCTTGGGAATGGCACCTCGTTTTCTAATTATTAGTTACTTAAAAGTTGGAACAAGGAAAAAATACCGTGTGAGTGCCTCCTTTGAGAAACCAAAGTTTCTGACCATAATAGAATATCATATTGTCTGAAGGCAGCTGTAAGGTCTCTCATATTTGCCATGAAGTAGACGACACTAGAGAATTTAACGACATACTGGCCCTGGATTTTTCTCAATGTCTCTAGACAGAATTAAAAGCAATAAAAAGTATCATCATTCTTGAAAAAGGAAAAACAACATAACAATAATAACAAAAGCAACATGTATATGAATATATATAAAGGGACTTACAACTCATAGACTGAAGACAAAATGTCGGATGTAATTGGTCAACAATGCGGAGTCGACACGTTATGCACAGCTAAGTACCTTTCAGGATAGCCTCTTCAAATGCAGGGAGAACAGTAACAATGGCTTTGAAAATCAATACCAGAGAGGAAAGTAAAGAATAAGATAAGGAAAAGGCAACATTTTGATAAACCACCAGACATTTATGGTCCTTCTATTAGGACTACCCAACACACCATTTAAAAAAAAAAAGAGAAAGAGAAAACAGATAGAATAGTGTGCCTGAGTGTACCCTCAAGCAAGAGAACTCTTAACCCAAGACAGTGGAAAACCCTGGTTCAGAGGCTATGGTACTACCAATGTCTTGAATGGTTTAGAATTAATGGTGTACTAGGAATAGAGGTGCTCTATGAAATATGAAAATCATTCTCACGAAATCAATTGCCGAAAACTGGTGCGGCCAATGCTCTTTGTTTTTAATTAGAAAGTAATAGAAATTAAATAAACAAAAAAATATTTGGTTTACAGGTTGGATATAGAACCATGTTTCTTTCTTTCATAGTACATGACAATTTATTATTATTATTATTATTATTATTATTATTATTAGTTAAGCTACGTCCCTAGTTGGACAAGCAGGATGCCATAAGCCCAAGGACTCCAACAGGGAAAATTAGCCCAGTGAGGAAAGGAAATAAGGAAATAAATAAACTCTTAAGAGACTTACTGAATAATTAAGATAAAATATTTTAAGAACAGTAACATTAAAGATAAATCTTAAATATATAAACTATAAAAACTTAAAAGAAATAAGAGGGAGAGTAATAATATAGAATAGTGTGCACGAGTGTACTATCAAGCATGAAAACTCTTCCCCAAGACAGTGGACGACCGTGGTAGAGAGGCTATGGCACAATCCAAGACTAGAGAACAATGCTTTGATTAGGTTTCAATAACAATTTTTACACTAAACAATGGGCAGTTGTACCATAAAGCAAGGAGACATCTAAACGACACTCGGTTTAGAAATGGAAAAAAAAAATAGCTCACTATCTTGATTTAGATAGAAGGTTATTATGATAAAGTCACATTTAGAAGATCCCATCGTCATTTTTTTCTAATGACTTAATGTGGTTAGTTCATATTGAGAGAATTGAAGCAAACAATCAAAACAATTAAAAAAGAACATCAATACCTGTTTACTTGACAGGGGACGTTAGACCAAGTAGGGTTTACTGTTCACCATCTTGACTCCATTCGTAATTAACTACAGTCACATTTATCGAGGGAATCCTACTTAATTCAAAACAATGGGGATACTGAAAACCCTAAGGCGATTGACACTATGAGATTAATTACTAACGAATGTCGTAGGGCTATTGGATTTGGTAGTTCCACACTTTCCCTCCTAGAAGGAATGAGGTGAAAATAAGTAGATCCGCCTTAGGCAAGAAAGTTATTAAGATTATGCATTGACAAAATCACATAAACATTGATCTCAACTTTACTAGCATATCCATTTAACTGAAAAGTTTTGCTCTTCCATTCCACTACACGCCTGGAAACTGCTTTCAAAGGTCTCAACCCAAACTTACACGAAACCACAATTCAGCCGAGATTATTCTATCTCAGTTAATCTAAGGAAATATTTATTGACAAGTCAGACCAACTCCTGGATATTTACCAAATTTTCGTATACCGCGGGTCATTGCTCTTGACTCAAATACGTGGTAAGGTAGAGTTCGACTTTGATCCGACACATTGTGTACAATTGCGCTGTCATATTTAATGTTATTTCTTTTAATAATTGTTATAAATATCATCCGAGTCCACATGTTGAGGTGGGGATAACCTCTCATAAACTGAATACTGAAATCAATTGTTATACTAGAAACTTCTTGATAATGAATGTCACAAGGGAATATTAACATTTCAACTGCAGGACTTAAAGATAATTTCTGAGTATATATTAAGGAAATCATATTTTCAGAAAGTTGAGATACAATCAGAAAAAAAACTATGCAACATCAAACTGAAAGGGGACATCTGTGAAATGTGTCCTATGTATGGAAACCGCTTTGGCTTGTCCATTACAATTGGATGTCCATTATTATCATTATTTTGGAATAAGTAGAAGATTTACTGAATGATCTGGCCATTCTAATGGCGTCCTGGTTGTGAAACCTGAAGTTATAAGTGTGAAAGGTAAAGATAGGGTATGCATTAATAGGAGCTAATAGGATTATCAACCTGGATATTCACTTCATTTAGAGCTCAGTATTAGACCTCATGTTGACTGAGCAGGAAAGAGTGATGCCATAAAACTAGTTTTTGCTAATAATATTAGAGGTAAATCATATCAACCCGAATAGGATAGAATTAATAAATACGTAACTGATATACTATCTGAAGCTGGAACGTAATCAACTCACTAGTAAAAAAAAAACAGAAGGTAAATTATAAACTTTATCTACCTGTTAGCTTCTTTTTGTGCCGTCATTACCTAAACTATGAGTTCCTGTAATAACTTTCTTTTTTAATGTCTTTAATCCATGATTTTTATTTAGGAATTTGAACTTGGGTCCCATTTTAATGAAAATATTCTTTTGTTTAAAACTGAACAGTTTAGATAGAGCCAAACCCAGAAGTAATAGTAAACATAATTAGAAATGTACACTGTAATAAGATTTATAGTAATTAAGACTGAATTCATGAATAGAATTAGATTATATCTACATAGATTTTTATAGATGAACAGTATATCAGTAATATGATCATCACTCCCAGTAATTATAAAAACAAATTGCAATAAGCAAAACACGATTCGATACTCACGGTTAGAAATATTGTCCATTTAGAAAAAAAAAAAAAATCTCTTGCAGTTATTCGCCTCTTACTATACACAGAAGCATGAGATTGGTTCTTAAATAAGATATGTTGAGAAAATGGTCCTTTGAGATTTTAAATGCCCTGGAAAAAATCAAATGAGATACAGTTGATTGTTTAATTGAAGTACAGGCTGAAATGACCTAGTCCGAGTGGCCATAGGTTGTTGATCATCATCATCATCTCTTCCCACGCCTATTGACGCAAAGGACCTCAGTTAGATTTCGCCAGTCGTTTCTATCTTGAGCTTTTAAATCCATACTTTTCCATTCATCATCTCCCACTTCACGCTTCACAGTCTTCATCCATGTAGGCCTGGGGTCTTCCAACTCTTTTAGTGCCTTGTGCAGCCCAGATGAAAGTTTGGTTGTTGATAGTCAACCGAACGATTGATGACTTAAATGTACGTTAATATTAATACCATAAATTCGAGAACAAGTTGGTTGCATTTCAAGTAATTCATAGCATGAAGGAATTCTATTTATCTTAGGTTATGTTATCCGAAAAAAAAACTATATCAAGGGAGTTAGATTATGAATGTCTAAAGTTAGATACTAATATCTAGTAGATTCCCGTAGAAGGATAATCATGTCTTCGGGACCTTAACTAAATATGTTCACTGAATTTGCTGTTGTCGAGCTACAGATTTCGGAGTTGAAATGCAAGTAATTTTTCTATATGAACTAATTCTACTAAGTTTAGCTGAACGTTTTCTCTATGATTATATTGCAGCATTCTCTATGTTGGAGAGACGAGACAGTATCTATCTCAGAAAGTCTTAAAAAAAGAAAAAGAAAAGAAAAAGAAGGATATATACATATATATATATATATATATATATATATATATATATAAAGGAGTGCCAAAGGTGAAATTTCTAGTAATTCAATGGTTGAGAACTTTGTACCAGGTATAACTTCAGAAAGAAGAGTTCACGATAATTTCGTTAGAGTCTTAAACCAATTTTAGATGACTAAGCATATGGCATATCAAACATTTCATAAATGAAAAAAAGAAATAATTTAGCATCCTGAAATATATAATCCTTTGCTATACCCAAGCTTAGAACACCAATCTGAATCATATTAGAAATGGATACAATCAAATTTACCTTTTGCGCTTTTAGAGATTTTACTCAGTTGAGTATTCCTAGACCTACAGTGATAACAGTAGGTTTAGTATGAGATCTCTACCATTACGAAGATCAGGTAAGAACATGGAATATTCGACACACTTTCGAGAGATAACACGGATATGTTTTATCCAAGTTTTGTACTGTTAAACTTTGTATGTCAAGGTCACGGCTAAGCAAAATGTCCAATGCACGTTATCAGCCATAAGTTTGAACATCGTTGTAACAGAGACTTCAAACTTTGTTCATATTTCAGTGTATGAAAATCTATGCCAATTAATACATGTTAAGGTCAAAGGTCAAGGTCGAGCAAAAGGTCGAGAATTAAGTTGCCGCGGTGGAGGTCTGCTCTACTGAGTGCTCCTGTAGTATTAGAGTCCAGTATGTTTTGGACAAATTTGTCCGCCTGTATCTCTTCATACGCTTACATATTATCAGGTGCCCTGTTTTAGCGAAGGGAATGCGAGGCGTATTTGTATAAAAGGGTTTGAATTACCTCTAAAATTACAATCTGAAATACTGTAATAACTTGAGCCCCTGGGAGTTATTGCGTTTTTCGTCACTGGTCCGGCTTCTAAACACGTGTTCTTTTGTAATTCATTAATTAGGTCCGTCTGTAGTATATTTTCCCTCTTATAAGTAAGTATATTGCTCTTTACGAAAAGAGACTGCCTCAAGATAATTGACACACCCTTGTATAGCAGGTTATCACAACACTTCTGATACTGGAGTAGTTTGTCCGGTCTATAGTAATACAAGTATGGTTGGATTTTCTTTAGTTGCAAATTACTTTTTATTACTATTAGTAGTAGTAGTAGTAGTAGTAGTAGTAGTAGTAGTAGCAGTAGTAGTAGTCTTTGGTTGTTCATGAGGTGAATTAATTGGTTCCCAATGCTAGTACTTTAACTTTGATCTTAGTGAAATGAAAGGAAAAACGATGTTACACTTTTTACCAGAAGCGACAAGGTTTGTTTGCATGCAAACAAGCAGAACAACACTGCCTGCAAGGTTAAAAAGAACACTGAATATAACAAAGGAATATTGATGTTTATGTTTTTTCTCTTTTTCTTTTTTGGTAAATGAAACCTATGGCTAGCACCCCGACTCAAATATCAGTACTGAAAATACCAGGCCAAGTTTGGATTAAATTATCTCTCTGGTAAAAAAAAAAAAATGAAATATGCTAAAGGTTGCAACAGAAACTATGAGTCTGATGTGAGCAGCAATGTAATGGGATACGAAAAACGAACAAAATCGAAAGAAAAGGTTTGTGGACCTCTTCCTCAAACAACGAGAATTTCCCAGACTAAAAAAGAACCCGAGTGCTCCTTGAATAGTTAATGTAAAGTGATCTGCGAGATAGCCCGTCAAATTTGGGCCATTCTGTCGTCAGAGGTTGATGCGTTTTCAAGTGTCCCATACCGTGGTGTCATAATGGGGTCATAGGTCGTAAGGTCGCTATCCACCTGCCACGCCCACTTGACCCTTTAAGATAGCACCTGCGTCTGGCGAGAACCATATTGTCCCAAGGTCAGAGTTCATGCCAGAGACCCTTGTGGTTTAAGGCTTCGAAAATAAAATCCTATTTGGGATGCCACAACAAATTTTTATAATCCTTCGTGACCCCTTTTAAACTTTTAAAGAAGTTGAGCTGGTTAGTTAAATCTTAGATACTGAAGAGTGGTGTTTTGTTGTTACTAAATTTGCAATTTCAAAGTAATTAAAGGAACATATTGTCAACACAATTATTCTATGAATGAAAAAGATAATGATAATGGTATTAATAAAAAGAAAACAACAATAGCAATGATAAGGTTAATTTAGTGCCATGCACAAGTGCAGTAATAGTGATATTAATAACAGTAGTATTTTTTTAATCGGTTAATTAAGGTGGGTATTAATCAAAATCTTTCTCAACTACTGAACCTGAAGAAGAAGAAGAAGAAGAAGAAGAAGAAGAAGAAGAAGAAGAAGAAATTTGTCATCATACGAGTTTTGTTGTCCTCAATTCGTCTTGAGTTAAAATACATGTTTCGAATTAAGAACGACGAAGGAAATAACAAAGAAACAAAGAATGTGCGGGAGGAAAAAAAACCCGAGGACGTACGGCCAAATATAGTTATGCCAATAGGTTTCATTGTTTCACACAAATTTTAAAGTGATTTGTACCAGATCCCACAAATGGCTGGTTAGATTCTTGTGAACTAGAGGCTTATTGCCTCTTTATTGCTAGGGAAATAGTTCACTTGTTGTCATTTCAATAACTGTTTTAAATCGAAATGCGAATTACTTGCCAAGCTGTACTACTAGAAACACCTTCTAATTCGATAACTCTTTGCTTTGTTGTTTTGTGGACTGGATTGTTTCTTTCATTAGAAATAGAATTTTGATTGTACGACGGGGTTTATTTCTTATCATTTTTTTCTAAGTACAGCTCAGGAGATTTATATATTATAATGAAGATGATGAATGGAGAAGTATTGATTTAAAATCTCAAGATAGAGACGACTGGCGAAATCTAACCGAGGCCCTTTGCGTCAATAGGTGTAGGAAGAGATGGTGATGATAATGATGAAGATGATGATGATAATGATGATGAATGCTTTTGTAAGACTGAATCCCATCCATCATGATTTTTTGCGTAGCAGCTCTATACTTTTCTTTCTCATGATTTGTTTTTTATTAGTTTTTGGATATGTTAGCATAGTTAGTATAATCGCCTTCTAACTTTTCTATGCTTGATGTTAAATCAAATAATTTAACCGAGCAAGTCTTTCTTCCAAAACAACTGCTACATCAAGGTTCGGTTACTTGTACGCTGAAAGAGAAATAAAAATTTTGCTTTCTTTAAAAATACAATATTGGTAATTACTCCCCAGTGACTGTGTCAGCTCTCAATACAATTTGGCTAGCAAAATATTTGTTAAAAGTCGAGAAAATATCAAAATGGTTAATGATCCGCCAAAAGCAGACGCAATATTTGATAATAAAGATTACACGCTACATGAAAAGTAAAGGTGTCTGGTTTCAGTAAACAGCTTAAAATAACGGTCCCGGTCTGGGATCGATCTGCTGCTATGCAAATGCTAGGCAAACACGTTACCACTGTACTAGATTCGAATATCTCATGAAATTTGGGATCATAAATGATGCAAATTAGTTTATAAGAACATTGATTAAAGCAATACGCATCAAAATACCTCACCTTTGATGACCTAACATTAACAATAACAAGCAGATTAAGCAAAAAATCTTTGTGAGCAAGAAATGCTGAAATTTTTTAGGCTACTTATCACGCCTAAAGATAAAAGAATTAATATGTTCTCAAGACGAGACACTGAAACAGCATATGATTTAGAAAGAAAGTAGAGAGGAATGTTGGAAGGGACGGTGGAATAGGAGTAAACAGGAGAAGCAGATGCCCTTGGCTTAGTGATCTAAGTGTACGTGCATTACTTAAGAGTCTTTGCAGCATTCCTTCGGCTCCCAGCTGCACTTGCTTTATATCTTTCTACTTAACCTCCGTTGCTTATTCCTTTCTTCCTTCTCGCTGTTCAACTTCTAGACTTCCACTGTCTTGGGTTAGAGTACTCTTGCTTGAGGATACACTTGCGCACACTATTCTATCTTATTTCTCTTCCTCTTGGTTTGTTAAATTTTTTTATAGTTTATGCAGGAAATATTTATTTTAATGCTGTTACTGTTCTGAAGATATTTTATTTTTCTTTGTTTGCTTTCCTCACTGGGCTATTTTCCCTGCTGGGCTTATAGCATTCTGCTTTTCCAACTAGGGTTGTAGCTTAGCAAGTAATAATAATAATAATAATAATAATAATATTAATAGTGCAATGCTGAGTTTTCTCTCAGCAGCCATTGGGCCCTGAATGGCCTTAAGGCCACCAGGGCTGGGCTATATAGCCCGAATTCATACATCAAATACATAGATCTAAAAGTATAATAGATATGTAATGCTTTGTAAGTGGTGATGGCAGTCGAGAGTTAGCCCGCAAGTATAATGACAGTAAAGTGATCTACAATAATTAAGACCTGATTGTTTACGAGGTCTTACCATCGTTACTTATAGCTTTAGTTGTTTCTTTCATGTGCAATGATAAGTAAATAAGTTTATTTACTGGGAGTTTATGTTTATTTGACATTTTTTTCAAGTACTTTGACAAGTGTAAACATGCATGTACAGCTTTCTCACACACAGACGGACAGACAAGTAAACACACCTATATATTGATATCCCCCCCCCCACACACACATATATATATATATATATATATATATATATATATATATATATATATATATAATCTGTGTATATATTATTATTATTATTATTATTATTATTATTATTATTATTATTATTATTATTATTATTATTATCATGATTTGCTAAGTTACAAACCTAGTTGGAAAAGCAGGATGCTATAAGCCCAGGGGCTCCAACAGGGAAAATAGCCCAGTTAGGAAAGGAAACAAGGAAAAATAAAATATCTAATGAACATTAACAACATTAAAATCATTACTATCATTATAATTATTTTTTTTTTTTTGTAACCAGATAGAATCCCAGAGAAATCAGCGAGCAAAAGAAATACCTCCTAAAAGCTAAAGAAAGAATAAAACTTTAACATCTTATAAATGTAAAAGGGAAATAAGTAAACTAACATCTAAACAGATGAATTAGTAAAACATGAAAACTTCAAGACATGGAATTCTATGGTCTGTATGACCATCATTTAGAAAAAGACAAAAAAAAAAAAAAAAAAAAAAAAAGAATATTGACGACACGGTGAGACGAAAAATAAACAACTACATATAAAAGGAAATCAGTAAACTAAAACATAAACAGATGAATTGATAAAGCATAAGAACTTCAAGGCATACAATTCTATTGCCTGTAAGACCACTATTTAGAGAGAGAGAAAAAAAATTCACGACACGGTAAGACAATAAATATACAACTATAAATAAGTAAACTCTTATTAAAAATCTATTAACTCATTAACCTCTCACTGATATGTTCATTCCAATAACACAACTTCTTTTCTGCTTAAATTACTTGCTCAAGTTGGCCTTCTCCTTGACTGCCTTATTCGTCCTCCGCCCTTCACATGATCGCCTCTTCTGTCCTACAACTGCACTTCAAATAGTCCTTGAACTTCGCTAACTTCCCACCTGGTTCTCCTACTTTGCTATCTTGAGATTTCATCCATCTTTTCTTCATATGCAATTCTCTCTTCTGAATTCAGAACCTTAAATTTTAATCAAGAAACACTCACCTATATCTATACATAAACACACACACACACACACACGAGGGGTATAATGATAGTAAACCCTATTTGTAATTGATTTTCTAAAATCATTCGAAAATGTGAGGCCTTCACATCAGCACATAGCAATATCTTCATATTTTCACACTCCATTATCGTCACATCATCACGCAATCATAACTTGTATGATTGCAGTAGTTTCTGTATTTTCAGTTGTATAATCATGGATATAAATCAGTGATCAATTTCTTGACAAGAAAAGGACGCACTGTTGCCTGCATTCACAAAAGGCTACACTGTGTATAGTGATTCAGTAATTAATGAGAGTAATTTATCATTTTATTAACATTAAAGGGAAACCATAAAGTGTCATGCCAATAAAAAAAAGGCACCGAGAAAAACCAAAACGGACGAAGGTCATCTGGGATGGCAAGAGTATGAATTAGCTTCATTTCCTGAAGCGTAGAACAAGAATGAACAGTTGACTGCTTCTATGCATCACTCAGAGAATTTCGAGAAGTCATCCCGAAGAAACGACCGTACACACACAGTAGTTAGATATAATTACGAGTGGAAATGCACAACATCTCATTCGTTTGACAACGTGACTAGCCATTGCCATAAATGCAATTGTCCGTTGAGCTAAATTCCCTCAAAGCTCTTGTCAGCAGTCTCAAATTCCCTCAATACCCTTGTGTGGTGCAAAATCCCCTCAAAACCTTTGTGTGTTGAAAAATTCCCTCAAATTCCTTTTGTGGTGCCAGATCCCCTCAAAATCTGAGTGGTGCCAAATCACCTCAAAACCCCTTTGTGGTGCCAAAATTCCTAAAAACACCCTTGTGTGGTGCCAAATCCCCTCAAAACTCATGTGTGGTCCCAATTCCCCTCAAAATCCTATTGTGGTGCCAAATTCCCTAAAAGAACTCTTGTGTGGTGCCAAATCTCTTCAAAACCCTTTTGCAGCGCCAAATCCCATCAAAACCCTTGTGTGGTGCCAAATACCCTCAAAACCCCTTTTGTGGTGCCAAATCCCTTCAAAATCCTTTTTTGGTGCCAAATCCCTAAAACTCTTTTGTGGTGCCAAATTCCTGAAAACCCTTTTGTGGTGCCAAATTCCTTTAAATCCCTTTTGCGGTGCCAAATCTCCCAAAAGCCTTGCGTGATGCCATATTCCCTTAAAACCCTTTTGTGGTGCCAAATACCTCAAAAGCCTTGTGTGGTGCCATATTCCCTTAAAACCCTTTTGTGGCGACAAATCCCCTGAAAATCCTTGTGTGGTGCCAAATACCCTCAAAACCCTTTTGTGGTGCCAAATCCCTCAAAAGCCTTGTGTGGTGCCAAATTCCTGCAAAATCCTTTAGTGGTGCCAAATCCCTTCAAATCCCTTGTGTGGTGCCAAATCCCTTCAAATCCCTTTTGTGGTGCCATATTCCCTTAAAACCTTTTTGTGGTGCCAAATCCCCTCAAGACCCTTTTGTTACGCCAAATCCCCTTAAGACCCTTTTGTCGTGCTAAATTCCCTCCAAACCCTTTTGTGGTGCCAAATCCATTCGAACCCCTTTTGTGGTACAAAATACCTGCAAAACCGTTTTGTGGTGCCAAATCCCCTCAAAACCCTTGTGTGGTGTCATATCTCCCCAAAACCCTTCTGTGGTGCCAAATCCCCTCAAAACTCATGTGTGGTCCTAAATCCCCTCAAAACCCTTTTGTGGTGCTAAATTCCCTAAAAAACTCGTGTGGTGCCAAATCCCTTCGAAACCATTTTGTGGAGCTAAATCTCCTCAAAACCCTTGTGTGGTGCCAAATACCCTCAAAACCATTTTGTGGTGCTAAATACCCTCAAAATCCTTTTGTGGTGCCAAATCCCTCAAACTCTTTTGTGGTGCCAAATTCCTTCAAAACCCTTTTGTGGTGCCAAATCCCTTTAAAACCCTTTTGTGGAGCCAAATCCCTCAAAATCCTTTTATGGTGCCAAATCCCTTCAAAACTCTTTTGTGGTTCCAAATCTTCTCAAAACCCTTATGTGGTGTCATATCTCCTCAAAACCCTTTTATGGTGCCAAATTTCCTAAAAAGCTCGTGTGGTGCCAAATCCCTTCAAAACTATTTTGTGGAGCTGAATCTCCTCAAAACCCTTGTGTGGTGCCAAATACCCTCAAAACCATTTTGTGGTGCCAAATACCCTCAAAATCCTTTTGTGGTGCCAAATCCCTCAAACTCTTTTGTGGTGCCAAATTCCTTCAAAACCCTTTTGTGGTGCCAAATCCCTTTAAAACCCTTTTGTGGAGCCAAATCCCTCAAAATCCTTTTATGGTGCCAAATCCCTTCAAAACTCTTTTGTGGTTCCAAATCTTCTCAAAACCCTTTTGTGGTGTCATATCTCCTCAAAACCCTTTTGTGGTGCTAAATTCCCTAAAAAACTCGTGTGGTGCCAAATCCCTTCAAAACCATTTTGTGGAGCTGAATCTCCTCAAAACCCTTGTGTGGTGCCAAATACCCTCAAAACCATTTTGTGGTGCCAAATACCCTCAAAATCCTTTTGTGGTGCCAAATCCCTCAAACTCTTTTGTGGTGCCAAATTCCTTCAAAACCCTTTTGTGGTGCCAAATCTCTTTAAAACCCTTTTGTGGAGCCAAATCCCTCAAAATCCTTTTATGGTGCCAAATCCCTTCAAAACTCTTTTGTGGTTCCAAATCTTCTCAAAACCCTTTTGTGGTGTCAAATCCCCTCATAACCCTTTTGAGGCGCTAAATCCCCTTAAAACCTTTTTGTGGTGCCAAATCCCTTCAAACTCCCTTTGTTGAACAAAATCCCCTCCAAACGCTTTTGTGGTGCCAAATCCCCTCAAAAGCCTTTTGCGGTGCCAAATCCGCTTAAAACCATGTGTGGTGCCCAATCAAAATAAAACCCATGTCAGTAGTGCCACATCCCCGCAGTGTCCATGTCAGTGGTGCCACATCACCTTCAAGCCTTTGTCAATGGTGTTGCATCCCCTCATAACACTCAGGCTTGCACTTGTATGATCAGTTTATGTAAAGCCTTTTGGGAAAACACTTTAATCATACAGGCAAAATCTAAATCTACCAAAATAATGACCCTGAAATTTTCGAAAGTTTTTTTTTTTTTTGTCAAGTTGGGTTGAGAATTTTCTTCAAAGGTGGCCGATATGTATCTGTTGAAGACTTCTAAACAGGTCTATCTTGCAGACATAGGACTGTTACACACATTTATATATGTAGGTGCTACGTCTCATATATGTAAGAGAAATCAATCAATCAATTAGATAACCTTTACACACTTAGATCGAGTAGTTGTCCGCTAAAGATAATAGCTGAATTAATTTGATTTGTAATTATCATATACTAATATTTAACTTCCTACTTTAACTTTCTACGTTGACTTTGTAGAGAGTATAACATTGTTCAATGTTATGCAGTTACAGCGTTGCAAAGAACTAATAAATTTGGTAAATTATTCCTAAGAAATAGTAATAAAATTTTATTACTGCTACATCTCGATGAAAGTTCCCATATATTTTTGCTTGTAGTGATAGCTTTCTTCAGTTATCCGATAAACGGATGTAAGTTTTAAAGCTAATGTATCGACCATGGTCAATATCCTAATAAATATATTACTTCTATCATAACCATAAAGCTCCACAATTGGAACATCTATCTATTTTGCCAGGAAAGTAAGAGGAACTGGTGACATTAAACGGCCTATCTTTAAACACGCCAGTTACAAGAAAATAGTACTATGCCAAAGCCACGTTTTCGTTATTTTCTAACAAAACGATTAGTTTTGTTGAGCTGAGTATTTGTAACTTACAAGGAGAGTAGAGATAATGTGATAAACTCTACGGGATTAACACACGCTGATATGATATTTTGGGTTTTAAACTTCTCAATTTATTTGTGTGAAAATTAGGGTCTTTGTAAATTTTAATAGAACGTTGCTGTATTATTTTCATAGGTAACTGCACACACACACACACACACACACATATACATATATATATATATACATATATATGTGTGAGCATATAGGAGAGAGAGAGAGAGAGAGAGAGAGAGAGAGAGAGAGAGAGAGAGAGAGAGAGAGAGAGAGCAATGAGCTGGGAGTCCTATTTAATATAGGGCAATTTGCAACATAGGAATGATAATATATCTAATGATAGATATCTATAATAAAGAGATATGGCATAACGATGACAATACACATTGCCTGCTGATATTCAGAATTAACCAGAATTCTATAGTGTACCTATAACGATTTCTATCAGCTCTAAACTCCATTTATCGACGTAAGTGAAAGCTGAAATACCGTTCTTTAAAGAATAAAATTTCCTGAAACATCTCAAGTTTCACAATTTAATTGCTTTTTGAAATAGAAATATATTATTTCCGACAGATGTCAAAGGCCACAACGGTCAACACCTTTCTAGTTATTTTTGGCCAAGAAAAATAAGAAACTTTTTTCTGTTTTTTTTCTTTCCATTGGAATAAGTCAAACATATAATCAGGAATTAATTGCAATATAACAACATAAACTTCAACTCCTCATCTGATGCTTCAATTCAGTTCTATGTAGACGTTTATGGATGAAGAAAAATATCTTTCTTTTTTTCTTTGATGTTTTAAGAACATTCCATTATGTTATGTGACATTTTTCATATATATATATATATATATATATATATATATATATATATGTATATATATATATATATATATATATATATATTATATATATATATATATATATATATATATATATATATATATATATATATATATATAGAGAGAGAGAGAGAGAGAGAGAGAGAGAGAGAGAGAGAGAGAGAGACTGTACATATATATATATATATATATATATATATATATATATATATATATATATATGTATATATATATATATATATATATATATATATATCTTTTTTTTTCAAAGAAAATATCAGGTCTCAGATGTTGTATAAACAAAATATATGCTATATGAGCTTTCAAAAATATGATGACGTTTTTCATCTTGGAATTCAGGTTTCATGTTTTAACACTTTTTTTTTTTTTTTAATATATTCTCTTATGATTTGTTTATATCTGGACATCAGTTCAAACGTGATTATGAAATCAATCCCGAGGGTTAGTAATTTTCTCTATTCAGATTTCTAATCATAATAATTAAAGAAAGTAAAACAAAAGCACAAAATGATAAAGCTGAATTTATCATTAGCAGATAAAGATCCAGAAAAAAAAAACATCTAATACTAAAGAGAAAGATCTCTTCAAAAATGGCCGAAGAAGACGCCTCAAAATGTATCTGAAAGAGGTTCTTTAAATAAGGGTAGGGAGAACCACTTTATTATCCAGATAAATGGTCACCATTGGTCATATATGGGCATTTAACCCAAGGAATGTCGAATCTACTTCAAAACCAGCCTCTGGGAAATTCCTGTGAATGGGAGCGTACAATGACTTTCATTCAAGTTTTATCAACCTCACGAAACCTCTTCGGTCGTTGTAGATTGTTGATTCCCTGAATTTATATTGAAATTTTCTTTTCTAGAGAGAGAGAGAGAGAGAGAGAGAGAGAGAGAGAGAGAGAGAGAGAGAGAGAGAGAGAGAGAGGTTTCTACATAGTACAGACACATAACGTCGACATTAGATAGAACTTTGATGTTAAATGGATATGAATAAATCTAATGTAGACAATTTGAATTACTGCTTTTTATAACAGTTGGCTCTAAGAGAGAGAGAGAGAGAGAGAGAGAGAGAGAGAGAGAGAGAGAGAGAGAAATATTACCTGATCTACATAGTATAGAATCAAAACGTTGACATTGGATAGAACTCCTATATTATATAGATATAAATAAATTTAATATAAGCAGCTTTGAATTATTGCTTTTTATTTCTTTTGGCTCTGAGAGAGAGAGAGAGAGAGAGAGAGAGAGAGAGAGAGAGAGAGAGAGAGAGAGAGAGAGAGAGAGAGAGGCCTCTGTACTCATTCTACATAGTATGGAACCAAAACGTCGACATTGGATGAAATCTCACTGTATGTTAAATAGATATAAAGAAATCTAATGTAAGCAGTTTTATTATTGTCATTTTTTTTAATTGCTGAATTTTCTGTAAATTCAACTGGTATATTTACAAACACCCACGGAATACCTACGTGCTCTTATACACAGACCATAATGGTATTGTAAAAGATGCACGGCAGTTTTGTTACAATATACAGATGGCTTCATGCATAGAGATTAGGTCTTATTTTCTGAGATTTCTGCGTATTAGGTACATCTGTCTTTATATGCTTGGTTTCTTTTTTGTATTTTGGAAGTTTTGATTATTTCCACTTATATTTGCAATGATCATTATGTTCATTGGATATTGTTGTTCCTCATTTTTATAGGACATGTTCTCAATTCTCTAGTTACATTACTTTCTTCATCATATACTGCTTCCATATTTAGGTCTTACTTGTTTCTTTCTATGTTATAATATCTGTTTTAACTTCAATAAAGATCCAAATCAGATTAGAATATCAATTGCTACTTAACTGTGACGAAAATAAAGATGGGCTTTAATGTAAAAAACTAAGTGTTGTCTAGTGTGCCAAAGAAAAAGTGTTCTATTGATACAAATACTAGAATAATAATTGTAAATATCTAATATTTGATATTAGTATTAGAGTAATTTTATTCAATAGCTATACAACCAAAACAATTAAAACAAATCCCTTATCTTCTAAAATTGGCAAATATGTTTTCTCAAATAACATTTTTTTTCATCTTTTCCTTAACTGTAAGAAAATTCCTTAATTGTAAATTCATATTTACCTCTAAGAAAACTGATAATTTTTCATCAGCGACATTTCCCAGTGATCATTCGTAAACTTGCTTTTACAGCAAATACTTTTATATATCATAAGGAAACAGATGATTAAGTTATCTCGTATTAATGAACAGCTAACTGTATAAAATAAAATCTCTCTCTCTCTCTCTCTCTCTCTCTCTCTCTCTCTCTCTCTCTCTCTCTAAGTTGGTGGGTAACCTTCTATCAATCAAAGTAAAAGATGTCACTCACAGGTTCTCAAAATAAGTTCTATGATAGTCCTTATTGTTACTATTCGATCATTAAAGATTATCTCTATATCATGATCAGATATATCGCACCAATGCTACTGGGAAAGTAATTATCACAATTCTTTTTAAAGATAATTTTTTACACGTTTTTTCTGAAGTAAAACACCCAAATATGAATATTGCTAATGAAATTTTGGGAGGGCTTTTCCGGTGGGAATATGACTTTATATGACTGTAAGGAAAGATAGGAAATACAGTAGAGAGAGAGAGAGAGAGAGAGAGAGAGAGAGAGAGAGAGAGAGAGAGAGAGAGAGAGAGAGAGAGAGAGGAAGCAAGTTGTCAAAACACACTTAAGACTAGGCGGCAAAGTTCCTTTTTTTTTTTCCTCAGAAGCGATAGAGTACTTGAAATAAACCTGTTTAGCTGTCGGAAACCGTGTGTTATGAAATGATAAATATATCTTCCCCTTATCTGTCTATCTACGTATCTATCTATCTTGAAAGTTATCTTTCTATTAGTTTATTTATTCTTTTATTCTCTTTTCCAAGAAAAGCAAGTAGCATTTTTGTTCGAGGAAAGAATCTAATTAATCTACTTAATTTCAGTCAGTGTTTTCTTCATAAAAATGGTTTTCGAATAAAATTTGACTCTTATCTCTTATCTCTACTTTATTTGCTAAATAACTTTGCATTTAAATTCTTTAGGTAGGTATAGTATATACTGTATTATTATGACAAACACTTTCTTGAATATCATTGTTTTAACTAATGTATGTCAAATCAATTCCAGCTGAAATTATAAAAGTAAGGAGAGAGAGAGAGAGAGAGAGAGAGAGAGAGAGAGAGAGAGAGAGAGAGAGAGAGAGAGAGGAGAGAGAGAGAGAGAGAGAGAGAGAGAGTACCTTCCTCTTTAAGACATATAATTATTGAACGTTGTTAATAAAGCATCAGACAATAATGGAAGAATGATATCTTAAGAAATAACTTTTTCGTGAAGATCAACAATAAAGAAACATACAAAATTTCATATATATATATATATATATATATATATATACACACACACATATATATATATATATATATATATATATATATATATATATATATATATATATATATATATAAAACAAACGTTTCCGTTAGATATAAAAAACTACAATTTCAAGAAACACTTAACAAGATTGGAGGTTTAAAGCTATCTAAGACTCTAAGTGACTTCTGATTTCTAAGTTGTACTGTCATCGCCTGCAAAGCTAAAATTTGATGCAAAATTATGATGGAAGAAAAATAAAACTTTTTTTTTTTTTTTTTTTTTTTTTTTTTTTTTTTTTTTTTTTTTTTTTTTTTTACAAAAGTTTCATGACCATTGTGGGTATCCAAGTTGACGTGTCATGCAAAAGGAATTTCGATCTACAAACTAGTAATTATATTATTACTTTTTTTTTCCACATTTCAAAAAGGTTCTAAAGTAGTTGTCTTCTTAAAATCAGACAAGGTGTCTAGGTAAATTAAACTGGGCATTTGTGGGGTTGAATGCAGAAAGTAGATCACATCCAAAAATAGACTTCACATAATCAAATTAACATAAAAATAGAAGGCCATCCTTCAAATGTAATTATTATCTGTAAGGAAACATTATTATTCATGCATGGGTGATAAGCAAATGTCATATACAAAACCTCCGTGGATTTTTGTATAATCATCCAGGCAGGTCTAATGTTTCTTTAATAAACTAACTATACGATACATGAGATTACACAGGTTATAAT
>NC_090729.1:128053827-128056327 GCF_036898095.1 Palaemon carinicauda
TAAAGATCACTAAATTTGGAGAGAGAGAGAGAGAGAGAGAGAGAGAGAGAGAGAGAGAGAGAGAGAGAGAGAGAGAGAGAGAGAGAATATATCAAATACATGATATGCATCACATGACCCTGCAATATAAACGTTTAAGGCATCAAGGAAAGGAATGTTGGTGTAAATAAAATCTGCTCTGACAGTTCGAGTGAGTTGTTTACATGGAGGCCAACATAACGGTTCAGTAAAGCAAGGAAGGATTTTTTTTATGAGTTCTTAAAAGGTTTTTAAGGCTTTAGGTTGATACAGTATATAAGGATCGTAGGATTAGTAAGCTCTCTTATATGAGGAAACAGACATTGAATTCAGGTGTTTTCCTACAATGTTGAAATTTTGCCGTAATAAAACGGAAAAAAATCATGAAATAAATGCTGCCAGGCATTTACCGTTATAAAAACGGATATATTGACGTAAATTAGTGATATTACGGTCACTAACCCGTAAAATGATAACAAAGTAAGGTACAAATTATGGTCGCCTGTATTTTACTCAAATACGGCCGAGAAGAGTAAGTTTTTACGAAGAATTTCCGATTAAAATCACGTTTTTTTTTTTTTTTTTTTTTTTTTTTTTTTAAGTGGAGCATTCTGTTCCAGCATTTCTAGATTCCAAATCAAGAGTAATTTAAAAAAAATATGTTTTAACAATTAGAGTTTTATGCATTATGAAATTAACATCTAATAGGCAAAGTCGTAAGCCCAGACCTTTGCCAAATACTTTCAAATTGGTAGTGTTAATCTTTAGTAAACAAATAGATTTGTAGAACAACGTAGCTGCTTAAAACAACGGGTATTGCAGGCCATAAATGAAGGATCTTCAGCCTACATGTAGGTAAGGCGCATGCAGTTAAATGATTGCTTTCTACAAGCAAAATATTTCAAGGAAATCTTATAAGCAGCATTTTGTAAATTATTTTGAATCTGCAAGATAATGCACAAAGCTTGCGAATGACGTTAGCAAGGAAGCTATTGATTAGTGTAGAAGACTATCGTTACCTCTGAACTGTAATTAGGAAGGAGATTTTAAAGTACTCTTTTGGTATCTCTATGATAAGGGATTTCGTTTGTTTTCTAAGATAGGGAATGCGGCTTAACTCTGTTATTTTGGCTAAAAACGATGCAATGTACAATGTAATCAGTTGCTACTCTTGATAAGAGCAAACGAGATATGCATTTGTTAATAAAGTAAGGAAATTTAAATAAAAGTAATTTCTAAAATTTATTTTGAATTTTTCATAATTTTTCTTAGTAGATTCATTATGTTCGGTAAATCAGATTTTCGTAATGCGAGCACTTTTTCTTATACAACAATAAGGAAAATTTGACACACGAAATTTCTCTGTAATCTCAGTGGATTCTGTCTATTTCATTGCATCAAATGTCTTTAGTTCAAAAGGACTTACATTCCTTAAATTACATGCAACAAAGTTCAATAGTATAGAAATAAATTTTCACATGGGGTGGGCATAGACCCTTGGACAGCATTTCCATACAAAAGGGCGTTAGAAAATCAAGGGCAGGGGTAAACAACTTTTTTCAGTCAGCACTGAAAGGGATTTTACGGGAAAATATAGGATACTTCAATCTGTAAAACGCAATTAAACCGCCAAATTAAGAGAATTATTCAAACTGATTTTCCGCTTTTAGAATCTATAATTTAAAAACAATAATTTTCACCTTTTAAAAATAGTTATCGCCGAAATTCCTTTCTCATTGGGAATTGCGCTTCAAACTAAAAAGGAAACACTACTAATATTCACACTTTCGAGTAGATCCAACACCCATTACATATTCAATCGTGTGATAAAAAGCACAATCTTGAATATTTTAGACTATTAACCTTTTTTTCTGGTTTTCGTTTAATGGAATTTAAAGTGAAACAAGAGGCAATAATCTTAAAGACCTTTCACAAACAAGACTTTATCGACTACCGCTTTCTCTCTTGTTTGTTTAGATGATTAGGGATATTTAAAGGATCTTACTTATACGTTGTATCCTCTGATTTCTTCTTTTTAGGTTGTAGGATTGGATCAGTTGGCCATTTAATCAAATTATCATCCATAATGTAAACAGAGGATTACTTAGTATCCACAAGCAACGGTTCTTTTCATTATTGTTAAATTTGAATATTTTATAGTTCACTGTCCGAATTAAGTTCAGTTACCATAGAGTAAATATAGAAATTTAAATTTCCATGGAATGCTTTTTATGTTTAACAGGTCTGATATAAGTCTCTCTTCATAGTTTATATATAATATATATTTTAACGTTGTTACTGATTTTTAAGATGAATTATGTTTTCAGTCATTATTTCTCATATGCAATTTATTCATTTCATTATTTCCTTTTCTCATTGGACTATTTTGCCTGTTGAACCCTTGAGCTTGTAGCATCTGGTTTTTCCCACAAGGGTTGTAGTTTAGTTGTTAATAATAATAATAATAATAATAATAATAATA
>NC_090729.1:128063827-128073827 GCF_036898095.1 Palaemon carinicauda
CTTAGCTCAAAAGGATGGTGAGGTTACAACGACCAAAGAAACTAATGAGTTTGAAAGAGACTCGAACTCCATCTGGGGATCACCAGTTAGGGACGTTAACAACGGGCCACCACATCCCTAAAATGAAATCATTTGGATATTGATTCACACTACTTTGCAGGAAAAAAAATTAATGCTTAGAGATGAAAGAAATCGGAGGGGTTCCACAGATCAAATATTTCTACTAAAGCTTGTTGTGTAGAATAAATAAAATCTAACCATCTATATCATTGAACGTCTGAAAATCACGTTAGATATGGAAAACTAATTGAAACCATACTTGTAGATAAAATGCTATTATGGATTTTTTTTTTTGCCAAGCAAATTATTTTACAAAGAAGGGTTCTAAAGAAAAATTATACATTGTGTACTCTGCTTGCTCTACTCTTGGATTTCATAATGGAATCAGTTAAACTTTAAAGGTTCAGAATTGCAGCAAAGTTTTTATGTTGAACAGACTGACATAATTCCTTTTATAGTTCATATAAGAAATATGTTTTAATGTTGTTAATGCTTTTAAAATATTTTTTCAATTGTTCATTACTTCTTATATCGTTTATTTATTTCCTTATTTCCTTTCCTCACTGGGCTATTTTTTCCTGTCGGAACACTTGGGCTTATAGCGTCTTGCTTTTCCAACTAGGGTTGTAGCTTAGCTAATAATAATAATAATAATAATAATAATAATAATAATAATAATAATAATAATAATAATAATAATAATAATAAAAAGCAGTTGGATAAGGAATAGAAGGTTTAGTTTGGAGTCATATGAGAAACGTGTTAGGGTAGTCAAATACCCTTGCTTTAATCAGAAAAACCCTTAGGAGATTTACAAAGTTGGCATAATTGCATGGTCACATAGCAAGAGAGAAGGAACTTCAGGTATATCTAAGAGACAACAGTAATGATAACGCTTGACGGATAAAGGATTAAGGAAGTCGATTATTTCTGGTATTTTCGATCAATGATATTCTGTGCAATTCATCTTGATATGGAATTTTGTCAAATGTAAATAATAGGAAGGCTATATGAAATTTGGAATCAGTGAGTCAAAAATTGCATTTAATAAAATCATACGTTATATTATTATTATTATTATTATTATTATTATTATTATTATTATTATTATTATTATTATTATTATTATTACTACTACTACTACTTTTATTATTATTATTACAAGCTAAGCTATAACTCTAGTTGGAAAAGCAAGATGCTATAAGCCCAAGAGCTCCAACAGGGAAAAATAGACCAGTGAGGAAAGGAAATAAGGAAATAAATAAACGATATAAGAAGTAATGAAAATTAAAATAAAGTATTTTAAAAACATTGACAACATTAAAACAGATATTTGATTTATAAACTATAAAAAGACATATGTCAGCCTGTTCAACATAAAAACATTTGCTGCAATTTTGAACTTTTGAAGTTCCACAGATTCAACTACCCGATTAGGAAGATCATTCCACAACTTGGTCGCAGCTGGTATGATATGTACACCTATATTGACATAGCTTATAGTATCGCTGTGGAAACAGCTATGAGATATAGTTGAATTAAAAACAGCCGTAAAAGAACATTAGAAGTCCGTTTGTTGAATACAAGTAGATAAGATGCTATAAAGAAAACATGTTGCGGAAATTGATAAATTTGAAAAGGAGTTACTCTGGCAATAGGATCCTCTGAGCTGGTACCAGAACAGTTGGAAAACACGGAACTACTTCGAAGAGAACTCCGACTGCGATTACAGATGGGTGATATTTTTTTTTTTTTTTTTTTTTTTTCTTTTTTTTTAGAAAAGGTGCATGAAATATATAAATGGCGGAATTTCAGAATATTACGTTGGAAGCAAAGAATCATTTAGAATTTTCCAGTCTGCCAAATTAAACAGTGAGAGTGGGGTCATTGCCTGTATACAGTAGATGACCATCAAGGAATACTAGACATTTTCTTTAGCTAATCGTACTCTTCAACAGCCATGTTTAGCAGGGCATTGCTCCCGGGGACATAAAATAACATGTGGGTTGATAAACTCTAATGTCATGTTGCCATTTAAAAAAATACAAGACGGCACAGGTGGTAAAGTACATAGTGTAAACTAATTCAAACATTTGTACCATATATATGAAGTATCACAGTGAGAATGATAATCATAGTAAAAATAAAACGCTAATTATATGGTACGATGTTCACAAGAGTTAATGCTCTTATCAATAAGTCAAAATCTTTCATCGTTAAAAGCATTTCATGATTCGGGTTTGTACCAAAGCCTCAAGAATGATACAAGCTTTGTATAACTTATGCGGCTGTTGGTTTGTTGATTTCTAAATGTTTCAACATGGAATGTGTGAATGTGTATTGGCTTTAAGCATTATGGCTTTTACATATACTTATTAGGTAATTGTATAGATCAACAATGCAATATATCTCAGCTGGACATTTAAGAAAATATGTAATGCAGCGTTAAATATTTACGTATAATCATAGAATAGAGAGAATATATAACGATTGTTATCATTTATCTTATAACTTACTTTCTCTGAATTTGAAAATAAATAAAGAAAACCTGATTGATTTTCTTCTAACAATACTAGATTTATCAATCACATTAATCAGTAGAGAAGCAACAGTACCCATATATCAAAGTACTTTCAGAATAGAGAAATATAATCTTGGCAGAACAAAGTTTGAATTTATTGAACAAAGAAAATTGAGGATAGCATACACTTATCATCTAGAAAATAAAAAAAAGATGCCGTTGTTATGGAATGTAAGAGTCCCTTTAATATGAATTGTGATTTCTTAATAAATTTCTTAAATTATACAATATTTCCAAGATAAACAGTTTCCGGATGAGAGGGAATCTAAGTGTTCATTGCTAAATCTTTGAAGGTATTGGAGAACACCTTTAAAGCTAGAGATGCTTAAAAAAAGTACTAGGCCTATAATTGAGAATTGTACTTCTGGACACTACGAATCTATCTGATATCTAGTTAATGGATCGGATCTTCTTTCTGCGATATATATTGTTAAACTAGAGGTGTACTTGACACTTTTATATATGAATAGATAGTCAGTGCTTCACCAAATGGAATCAACTACATTATGATATTGCTTTGTAGATTGTAAGCCCCACTAAAACCTGATATGTGAAAATAAAATTTCCTTTAATTAGCATTTTCCTCTTATTTGAAGATATTCAATATCAATAAAGCAACGATCAAGGGTTATTATTAATTTAACCTTCGAATAGGGTTATAAAGAATTACTAGCCTGAGAGCTAATAATTGTTGAATGGCCCCAGGGCGTTTCAGAGCCTAAGTTCTACTCTTTCACCTGGTAGATATAACCGTTTCCTATCAGCTCTTATCATCATCATCATCATCTCCTCCGACGCCTATTGACGCAAAGTGCCACGGTTAGATTTCTCCAGTCGTCTCTATCTTGAGCTTTTAAATCAATACTTCTCCATTCATCATCTACTTCGCGCTTCATAGTCCTCAGCCATATAGGCATGGGTCTTCCAACTCTTCTAATGCCTTGTGAAGGCCAATTAAATGTTTGTTGAACTAATCTCTCTTGGGGTGTGCGAAGAGCATGCCCAAACCATTACCTCTTGTACAATGACAAAAAATACATGGAAAATCTGATTAAGTTTATTTGGTCATAAATAATATGTTTCCTCTCTCTGAAGAAATATTGTTATGAAAGAAACAGATGGATAGCCATTCATCTAATTCACTTACTAGCATTAAAGGCAAATTAAATCACAAAAACATTCTTCGGTGAAAATTTATTTAGAAAAAACGTAGCTAAAGAGTGCGTTGACTATATAGCCTCCAATACTCGAAGATGTTCAATAACAATTCTTTCAAGATTGGTTTCATAGTCTTGCTTACTAATTCCACAAAATACTTTTGGGCAATTAAATTATACAAGTGTATCTTTAAATCAAGTAATCACACGTATTTCCTTTTAAATTCCTTACGAACCTTAAAACTCATCGGCAATTCTCCGATTGCAAGATTCAATGGCCGTGTCTTTTCATCTTCAGCTGAGACTAGGGAGTCTTCTGTACTTGAGTCTTTTGTACTTCTTTTTCCCGGAATTTTTAAAACTTTCCTTCGTGATGAACCCCAGCCATTTTTTTTTCTTAATTTTTCTTGCTTTCACCGCACATTGTTTAGAGAGAGCATTAGGCTATCTGTCCCATTAGCCTTTAATACAGTAAATAATGCTGTTAAGACCATCTCTGGGGTCTTGGGTGGGAATTCTGTTCAACCTCTCCCCAGACCCAGCGTCAAGAACAGTAGCTTCGTCTGGCAAAAGATTAGATAGGAGACGATAACTTCTCTGGAATACTTCACTGAAGCTGGGGCTTTCCGGTTGGCCAAATAGTCTATGGAGAGGACAGTGGATCTCAATGAATCTTTAATCAATAGACTGAAAAAGGTGAATATCGTTTTTTCATACAGAACTAGTTGAGGACCAAGAGAAGAGAAGTTGTAAGATCCAGAATGAAATATAAAATAGATAAACAAGTTAGAGAAGTAAAGGCAAACGATCATAACATTGTGCTTGTAGGCCTCACAAAACATCTATAGTACTGACATGAATACTGTTTTAACAGTTTTATTGTAAAAGAGAGAAATTAATGACATTTGTTATTCTTCAGAGTAATACTGTCACGCCTCAGAAAATGGATATTGGCACTCAGAGACAGGTAGCACTCATTAACTCTACAAGTGATAAAAGCGATAGCAGAAGCTTGTCAATGTATTGAATCCTAGAGAAGTGGGTATCTAATATGAGCAATTTTTCCTTTAAAAGAAAGACCCTAGAATGTGCTTATAATTAAAGAAAGAAATAGTTCTACTTTAAAAGAAAAAAGGATAGGACAAAAGAATTAACGCCATTAATCCTGAAGAATTAGGAGACATTACCAACAATGGTTTACTTTATGGAAACAAAAGTCAGTATGCTTTTAAAATACTACAGAAAATACATTAGAAGTAAAACCAATAATTATCAATTACTGCCAGTGAAGAGGGAGCATTGTTAGACATTGACTGGTAATTTTTTTCTTCTTTCGAGCCAAATTTCACACCTTTACTGATCTTCAATCGCCTATTTTATATAACAATGAAACAAATTTAAAGTAAAAAAAAAATCGCATTACAAACTTCTTAGTAAATTTATCCCCTAATTTTTAAATAAGTTTTATCAAAATTTTGGTTATTCAACTGGGAGAAATTTATGAAGGTGTGTTGAATTTTGGTTATGTATTGTAATTAATCTATCTCTATGGAGTAACACACAGAGGTTAATTGTGTCACAAAATTACAAGCGAAATATGCTTTGTAATGACAATTATGAAGTTTCCAAATTTGAAACTAAGAATAAACTTAATAAATGGAACTCCGTTCATTCATAGTTCGTGAAGAAGTTATATATATGGAATCATTCTACGTGGCTAGAGTAAATAATATTCACCAAAGTCATCCAATACTGCCCAATTGTATAGGGATCTCTCATAATTATTCTTGAATTTTGCCACCTCATCTTGATCCTAAATATATGTCATCATTTTGAGAAACTGTAACAAAGAGAAAAGTAAAGAATTCCTACAAAGAAGTAGTTCCGTGTTGAACAAACTATTTAGTGTAACGAGATCCTTTCCTGTCATAAGAATAGGTTATTTTAGGACAGCCATTTTAGGAATCTGATCTTGTTATCGTTTAAATATCACTTGGTCATCCTAAATAATTTCCTTTCAAAGATTATTCATTCCCTCACCGTCCATCACAAGTAGCTGGCAGAGTATCATCACGTTTTATCTTCCTATCTTTACCCTCACGTTCCACTAGGATCTTTTGAAATCCTTCAAACCAGCAGCGTCATGAAAATTTGGGAACATCTGGCAACTCTTTCCAGCGACTCCTGGCAACATTCACAAACCGGTTTGGAGAAAGAGGGGAGCCGTTGTTGGGTGAGCTGGAGGGCAGGCGGAGTAATACAAGATGATGGTCTAATTATTGATTATCATGAACGAATGATAATTAATGAGGAAATTTGGTAATCACTCACTGGGGCTATGATTAAACCAAGGGAAGATGGTTGCTTCGGAAGAAGGCTGTCATGTCTCTCATTTATATAAGTATAAACTCCATTTTCATATGCGTATTTGAATGAGAAGGGCAAGAGCATCTATTCACTTAACAAGGAAACCACTTAAGCGAATGATTGGCAGAACCTGCCACGCACATTTGAATATAATAAATGAGAATGCTTAAATTCTTCTGTAATCAAATTAATTCTTGAATTTCGCGCTTGAATTAATGAATCCTTAAAAGGCTAGCGAACTCATTAAGAAAAAGAGCTGTTTAGCCGTGTAACTGTCATCCGCGTAAGGGTAGTTGGTCTCTGGATGCTGAGCACTCCGAGACACGCCGTGACGTATGCACCCCAAGGACTGGTTGGCCATGCTAATTAGCAATCATCTTATGATCTCTAATCATATGTAATTATTGTGTAAAGGAAACGATTAACCTCAAGTTTTACTAAAGAAAATTCTATGGTACGATTCGAGATTTTTTCCTCGAGTTAAGATATGGCTGTCCTTTTTTTGGGAGGTAGAAATGAAATGATTTGCATCTAGGTCAGAATTAAAATGTTTTATAAGTAGAAAGGAAGACTCTATACAATGGAAATATATACATATATATTTTCTGAAAAAAAAATAGTAAAATTAAAAACGGGTAGTTGTAGGTGACTGACAGAAAATAGTTGATTTAAAGGTAAAGGTAAAGGTGTCTGGTTTCAGTTCCCGTTTCATCAGAATAGATACTCGTCAGAACGTCAGCCGGGCAAGCCCAAACTCTCACTGTGATGCCCAATGACAGCAGTGGCCTGGCCTCCCCAGTAAACAGTTTAAACCCATGGTCCTGGGCTGTGATCGATCTGCTGCCATGGGAATGCTAGGCAAACGTGTTACCAGCTTACTAGCCAGGAGGATAGTGCAGTGTAGTAACTAGAGCTATGCGCAATAAAAAAAAGACAAATTGGTGAAAGAAAAAGATTTAAGGAGAGTAAAATAGTAGCAAAGTGGAAAAGTGAGTTACAATTACTTGCTTTTTTCCATTCATAAAGCTATACAAAGAGTTTTGGTTAAGGGGTGTAAATGTCAGATTACTCAAAAAAAAAAAAAAAAAAAAAAAAAAAAGCGCCCAATGTTACACAATAGGCATGACTCTTTTAAAGTAGAAAATTGTTTTAAACTCTAGGAGAGGAGAACGTTTTCTGATATCATAGGTAACTTACTAGGCATAGTAGGCCCGTAGGTTAAGGTATATCATGCAAATAACTCAATTTTTGGCAGGTTTTATGCAGTTGCATTCCAGTTAAGGATGATATTTTCAAGCGAGTTTTATCTTCGATTTGGTAACTGAAGAACGGATGGATTCATGACAGGTATAATAATAATAATAATAATAATAATAATAATAATAATAATAATAATAATAATAATAATAATAATAATAATAATAGTAATGATAATAATAATAATGATAACAACAACAACAACAACAATAATAATAATAATAATAATAATAAAAATCAAATGAGAGAGAGAGAGAGTGATGTATTCCTAAGGAAGCTGGATGTAACCCGGAACTTCACACTATAAACCACCAATCTCTGGAGATCTTGATAAAAAAAAAAAATGATAATAAAGTTTGGAATAGCGGATTACTCTACGTCCGAAGGTCCTAACCGGAAAGCAGTTGAGTACGGGAACAAGAAACAAAGACGAAAGGAATAAATGATGCATTATCGAAAAAAATCCTTGTTTTGTGGGATTAGGATAAGGCAAGAATTTTTTTTTTTTTTTATCATTCATGCAGTTTTTTTTTTTTCTATAATTCCACTAAATATTTTTTAGATACTAGAGGCTGGAGTCATGTTATGTATTTTGTTTTAAAGTAATAAACGGTATTATGATGCTAAATCTTAAAATAGTTTGCTGTCTCCTTGGCATATCTCAAAATCTTTCTATGGATTAAATGGAATTTACTAAGTTTACTTACGCGTAATTAGAGAATTATTGATAATATAAACTTATCTTCAAATGACAAGAAACCTATTCGTATATTTTCAAATATATTTAATTAAAGAATATCAATTTATTCAATTGTAGAAAATTTTAAGTTTTTTTCCGAAACGATGAAAAGGTTAACCCTACGGCATTTGCTCTCCACATTCCACAACCATATCTATGCCAACAGATCAGCAATGCTCAAATCCATATAGAAAGTTACTTAATAACCTGTATTACTTTACTTCCCATAAATTTAGAATGAGGATATTCAGTTAGATGAATGATTTCTAAATTGAAGAGTACTGGACATCGGGCACTTTATTAGCGAAAGAAATTGATTTTATTGACGATAAAAAAATTAATACATAATTACATTTGCTTAAAAGGACACACAAAATTAGCCCTCTTTCACTCTATATACACATACACACATATATATATATATATGTGTGTGTATATATATATATATATATATATATATATATATATACATATATATGTATGTATATATATATATATATATATATATATATATATATATATATATATATATATATATATATATATATATATATGCAAAAATATGTTTTGAGACGCATTCAAAAAGTTTAAAAACTAAAGAAAAATTTGAAGTGGTTTTTGTGAAGCAATGGACAGTGACAAGAGTGTTGCACTGAACAAGTGCATGTCCGGTATACTGAAATTTTTTTTTTTTGCAGTTGGAGAGAGAGAGAGAGAGAGAGAGAGAGAGAGAGAGAGAGAGAGAGAGAGAGAGAGAGAGAGAGAGAGAGAGAGAGAGGGAAGGCGTTTGGTTGAGATCGCCTAGTAGAATAGAGGTCAAAACTGGTTAGGACTTGAAAAAGCTTGATGAAATCTTTGGTTGCTTTTAGTAATCAAAGTCATAAAGATGTTGTAAGATTGTTTATATCTGGTTATAAAATTATAATTGTCCCCTTTTGAATTATTAAAAATATATCCTTTACTATAGGGTATGATTGCTGAAAGTAAGTATAAGGAATTATTTTGATGAAATAAATTTACTTCCTAACAGACAAAAGCCTATGTTACGTATCATCATCATCATCATCTCCTCCTACACATATTGACGCAAAGGGCCTCGGCTAGATTTCGCCAGTCATCCCTATCCCTAGCTTTTAATTCAATACTTCTCCATTCATCATCTCTCACTTCACGATTCATAGTCCTTAGGCATATATACAATAGTAATATCATATATCATCATTAATACATCTATTCTGAAAATACGATGTCAGTGCTTATAGTTTATACAGGAAATATTGATTTTAATGTTGTTACTGTTCTTAAAATATTGTATTTTTCCTTTTTTCCTTTCCTCATTGGGCTATTTTCCCTGTTTGGGTCCCTGTGCTTATAGCATCCTGCTTTTCCAACTAGGGTTGTAGCTTAGCAAATAATAATAATAATAATAATAATAAAGTGAGGTAAAAGAGGATTTCGGACCACATTGTCTTCTTCCTTCTCCATGGTATCCATAGCTCAAGCGCCCCCCCCCCCCCCACCTGACGGACCACCAGCGTCAGCCTCACTCCCAAATTGTTTGTGTACACAAGCTTCTCGAATTCGTCTTTCATCTTTTCTTCTTATGTATCTAAGTTCTTCTCTCATCTTCTCTTTCGCTCCTCGAGTCCTCTCTCGCTTTATCCTCACCTGAGCAAGGCAGCGCCATCTATCACATTAAATGGGGAGTTACCACCGACTCCGTGCAGCTGCAATAACACCCTACTGCAACCCGTTGTTGATCCTTGCGAAGAACGTTATTTACAGCAAGTTCGGGATAAAGCGTTATTTTAAGATTCTTTTCTAGATCTCTTGATTTTT
>NC_090729.1:128078827-128103827 GCF_036898095.1 Palaemon carinicauda
TCAATGCATTTTCAACCTTACTGACACGGTACTTGACACTTGCTGAGGTATACACAGGTTCCTCGTAATAATATTCAGTTGATCTTTTGTATTACACCCTTGTTTTTTAGAGCCATTTTTAATGTATGCTGAATCGGTTTGTTATTGTGAGGACTCAAGTAGGAAGGAAACTCTACACCGGCCAGAAGTAGCACTGATGAATGATTTGAAAATTTACCGACAGATTTCTCATTTTGAATAATAATAACTGGAGCCAACAAACAACGGCGCTGTTAACAGCCTTATCAGACGCCGAGTTGTAATTGGAAATAAATCTGTCTGCAAGCTTTGAGCTGCTTCAGTGGATATCGGCCACCTACCTGCATTCACGCCAACGAAGAAGCCACTTTCCACACTCAGGATGAAACCTCAAGAACATAAACAAAGGTTTCCGGTGGGAGGAGTCGGGTCAGGAAGGTGGCAGAATTTGGAGGCTGATATTTGAAATCATCCGTTTTTACGAGTTAGGATTTGGTCAGAGTAAGGCATACTGAAGAACGGTAATGCATAAGACCGAATAAGTTTTAAAACACAAGTAGGTTGGCCAGGGCACCAGCCACCCGTTGAGATACTACCGCTAGAGAGTTATGGGGTCTTTTGACTGGCCAGACAGTACTACATTGGATCCTTCTCTCTGGTAACGGTTCATTTTCCCTTTGCCTACACATACACCGAATATTCTGGCATTTTCTTTACAGATAGTCCTGTATCCCCATACATCTGACAACACTGAGATTACCTAACAATTCATCTTCAGCCAAGGGTTAACTACTGCCCTGTAATTGTTCAGTGGCTACTTTCCTCTTGGTTAGGATAGAAGAGACTCTTTAGCTATGGTAAGCAGCTCTTCTAGGAGAAAGACACTCCACAATCAAACCATTGTTCTCTAGTCTTGGGTAGTGCCATAGCTTCTGTACCATGGTCTTCCACTGTTAGAATTCTCTTGCTTGAGGGTACGCTCGGGCACACTATTCTATATAATTCCTCTTACTCTTATTTTGTTAAAGTTTTTTAATAGTTTATATAGGATGTGTTTATGTTAATGCTGTTATTCGTCTTAAAATATTTCATTTTTCCTTGTTTCTTTTCCTCACTGGAGTATTTTCCCTGTTGGGGCCCTTGGGCTTATAGCATCTTGCTTTTCCAACTAGGTTTGTAGCCTAGCAAGTAATAATAATAATAATAATAATAATAATAATAATAATAATAATAATAGTTGAAAGTAAGGTTTATTAATAAATGCGAAAACGATAGGGAAATGAATACTGACCAGTCGTGATTTATTCTAGGTAAGGAAGATAAGAAACCGGTAATGATCAAAGTACGAATTACTAAATGACCGGTATGATTTAAGCAACGAAAGTAATGATAGGACGTCAAGGAAAGGAATACTCCGAATACTCCAATAACCATTTAGATTAAGACAGAAAGCAACTCTAAAGAAAACCCAGCACTGGAAAATAGATGATATTTTATTTTGCTTCAATGAGAGTGAAGCTCTATCAGTATAGACGTCTGCTAATTGCAATGAACAGCATTTTTTGGCTTCAATGTGCTTTAACAAAATTCAGTAATTTCTTTATATACTTAAGTTTTGTATTTCCATTTATAAACATTGCTCAAAACAATGAACTACTTTGAAACTATTCTAGGATAACTAAGTCACTACTTCGGAGTTGACATTCGGGATTTTTTCTTGTTCTTCCCTTTACCTAAGCAAGAATCTGACTTGTGTTTCGTTTATGTAAATCTTCGTATGTTACTATGCTCCTCCCTCCAGTAATGCATGCTATCAATCCCGAGTTTATGAAATATAATAGGCCTCCAAGATCTTATTTAAAAGAAGTTTTCTTGGAAATCTGAAAGTCATTAGAAATTAGTGACTGAAACTTCAGAAAACTGAATATCTCAAGTTGACAATATTTTAGCTTTAGAAAAAATATGTCAATTATATGGATTGAAAATAGGAACTTTTTTTTATCAACCTACATCCAAAAGGATTTGTATATGATAGGTCCATTCAAACTACCCTGATTTGAATAGGCCTCTTTAGGATTGTTATAGATAAAACTCAAATCATTATAGGGACGAATCCTAACCTGGGTAGGTGCACTTACTGTGTATAATTCCCTTGGACATAATCTATCCAGAATAAAAGTGAATCATTAATGTAAGTCAATCGATAAGTAAAGACATATATTATATATATATATATATATATATATATATATATATATATATATATATATATATATATATATATATATATATATATATCCTAACAAGGTCTGACCAAAATAAAAGCATAGCAGTTAGGCTACTGATGCATCATTCATTACTCAAGTGCCACATGCTTCTTCTTGTTAGGGTAACCGGCCGAATCTCTCTCTCTCTCTCTCTCTCTCTCTCTCTCTCTCTCTCTCTCTCTCTCTAAATACAATAAATCTTATATCTTATTGTGAGAGATTAAAGCTAATGAAAAGTCGAGGAACCTCCAAAGTTTATAATTTTCTTTTCAACAATATTTGAGACATAGATATATAAATTTACATTTCCCTCGAGTTTGTCTTCTACGTACAATAAGCTACATTTTTAGTTCGATTAATTGTTAGAAAATATCAATAATTAGAAATATCTAAGTTTTAAACTTGCTCGTATGTTTATTTTGTTCTCAACATCTTTCAAGATTCCAGGAAAGAATACAATTATGCACATCAATAATAAACAATAAAAGGTTTAAATATCACTCATGAGTGGTAGAGACAAAGAATATGACAATGTTCTGGAGCCCTACCATATATATATATATATATATATGGATATGTATAAATATACATATATACTACATATATACATATGTATGTATATATATATATATATATATATATATATATATATATATATATATATATATATACATATATATATATATGTATATATATATATATATGTATATATGTATATATATACATATATATATACTGTATATATATATATATATATATATATATATATATATATATATGATCTGTTCCTTAGCCCCTCTACAGCCAAGCTAGGACCAAGGAGTGCCAGGCAATGGCTGCTGATGACTCAGTAGGTAGAACTATATGCTCCCCAAACTCTCTCTAACCCTAGCTTAGGAAAATGGTGAGGCTGAGAACACTGCTGAAGACTATCACGCTTGAGCTTGGTTTGAACTCCCGCCCAACAGATTGTGAGACATATCGGAATCCTTCATTTAGTTCTAATGTAAATAAGCTACTGAATGAGACACGCATTTCAGTATACTACAAGTGGTTATAAATAAAAAATAAGTCAAGTTGATAACGTTTGTAAAGCATATCTATTTTAAATTGGGCTTTACAAAGAAAGAATAAAGATAGCGTTTTCCATATATCGATCAGTACTGAGAGTAAATACAAAGAAAATTTAACCATATCAAAATATCTAATCTATAATTTGCTTATAATCAAATGAACCTTCAGATGAAGTAAAATATTAGACCTATAGATATACTTAAAAAAAAAAAAAAAAAAAAAAAAAAAAAAAAACGCGAGGAGAAACAAGACCGCAACATTGACGAATGCTCCGAACCCGAGACTTTCGCTATAACGCTAAATAAGCGCGAAACTCCCCGCCATGAGTCTCCTTTTGGGCGCGATAACGTCATCCAAGCGTTACTCAACGCGCACTCGGGCGTTTTTATAGTTTCCCTCTCTGTTTGTTTGTTTATTTTGCCATAAAGATGAGGAAAGAACGGCACCGAAGCATTGCGGAGTTACTCATATACCAGTTTCAAGATCGGAAATGTTTACATGAGAATAATCCTTTGGGAAAGTTTGAAAAGAGAGCTAAAGGAGAGTTCAAAAAGGTTAACAGGAGGAACGAATGATAGAATGGGGAAATCCATTCTTAAAAACCACAAGGAAAATACGGATGAATTTCATGAGATCTGGATTCAAGTGGCCAAAATAGTAGAAGTTGGGCAATAAACATACGATTAGTGTATTAGCAAATATTTACTAAATGAGGCTTTATCAACCTTCCTTATGAAGCTATTCATCACTCAGAAACACCTACAGTCTCAATCATACACTGTACTCATATACACAAAGATACACATTTTTTAGGAATTAATACTACTATGAAACATTCCGGATATTCCTATGTCAACAACCCAAACAAATATAGCTAAGAAAAACAACATTGCTTCTAACCTTGTATTATATTAACGTTCCTTTAATTCTTCAAGAAAATTTAATGAAATCCAAACGATTCAATTTCTAAATCCAATAAAAACTTAGCGTATCAGTTTTTCAATATTTAAACCTCTTCAACATTCTCGTATGTCATCCTTCATCGCATTCTGACCCTTTATGTTTTAAGATGTAGTCTATTTTGATGTTATTAGTTTGCACTTTTATCATCCACATATCTGCTATACACAAATCTTCATTAAATGTTAAATACAGCTGAGGACATTTGGGTAAACTAGCACTAATTTTTCACATTATTTACCTAATGTAATTTCTGTCCATATCACAAACACAAACGTATGCAAATATAAATCATATTAATTGAATATGATTTTTTTTAAATCATATATATTGAATGTTTTTTTTTTTTTTTTTTTTTTTTTTTTATCCAGCTGATAGGAAAGATGGTTGAAAGAAGAATGGTGGCAGTTAGCTAACTAACCATGATAGGGAATAGTTTAGAGAGTTAAGCATTAATGATAGTGTAAATCATGGTTTAAGCACAATTTTATTTATATAAAGATACATTTTCTTAGTATTAAGTCTTATATTTAATTTTTCTTACATTGTATTTTCATAGTAATTTAACTACATTTTTACTCTTCCACAGTTCGTATGTTAAGTATCTTCACATAATTAATTAGAAAAGGAAAATAAAACTAAGAGAGAGAGAGAGAGAGAGAGAGAGAGAGAGAGAGAGAGAGAGAGAGAGAGAGAGAGAGAGAGAGAGAGAGAGAGAGAGAGAGAGAAAAAGTAAAAAATGAGATTGGAGAGAGATAGAGAAAGAGAATTAGGAAAAAAACTGGGATTGAGAGAGAGAGAGAGAGAGAGAGAGAGAGAGAGAGAGAGAGAGAGAGAGAGAGAGAGAGAGAATTAGGTGATGTAAAAACTGAGATTAGTAAGAGATAGAGAGAGAGAGAGAGAGAGAGAGAGAGAGAGAGAGAGAGAGAGAGAGAGAGAGAGAGAGAGAGAGAGAGATTTTCAAACAGCTGCCAGACCGAAGACCGGGAGTAAAGTAGAGAACAGCACCTTGGACCTTGGCGTCGCAGACAAGGCACTTCAGGGAGCTCCCGTCGTTCAATTAATTTCCCCTCATATAGGAGGGCACCGGCTCTCCTCTCCTCTCTTCCAGACTAGTTTGGTAACTCCTTAGGAAAAATGGGAGGGGTGATAACACTCGGCCCCTTGTCTCAGTCACCCCCTCACCCATCATAGGTCCATACCCTTCCTCTAGGAGGAAATCCTCCATACCCTTCCCGTTCCCTGGCTGGTCCTTTCTTTTAAACGTCCCAAGAGGATATATATATTCTTTTTGTCTTGTTAACCTTTCAGTTATTGATTGTGAGTCGGCTTGTATAGTCGATAGAATGTGATAGTTTAAATTTTTTTAATCTAATTCATTTCGAATTTTGCTTCCTCTTAGTTATGTCTTCTTCATTAAATCAAACCGATAAGGCGATAAATGGATGAAAAATTACCATAGAGTCAAGTGAAAAAAAATGGAAGAGAATAAAAAAAAAAAGATATACGTCACGTGACCTTTACCACCCCAAGACCATTGATCATTTGAAGTGGGGCCAGAGCGTTTGAACTTGGCGCCCCGACATGACGTCATCATGGGTACCACCCCTCCCTCTCCTGTATGTCCTACTTGCCCCTCTCCCCTTCCTGCCACTTATCATTCGGATACAGGAAATTCTGTAAGTGAGAGAATGAGCGACAAAGAGTCTTTCGATACAACGTCACTTCAAAAAAAAAAAAAAAAAAAAAAAAAAAAGTTGTCGAGCTTTAGATTTAACTCGTTGGAATTTCGGAAATGTGAATCATCTGAATAAAATGGAGTTTTTTTTTATAAGTGCTTTTATATGATGCTGAGATAAACGAAAAACTATGCTGAATCACTTCCTATTAAATCGTTATTTTGGTTACTTTGTTTGGTTAATTTGTTCTCATCATTTATTCATTACCTTATTTCCTTTCTTCAATGGGCTATTTTTTCCTGTTGGAGCCCTTGGGCTTATAGCATCTTGCTTTTCCAGCTAAGGTTGTAGCTTGGATAATAATAATAATAATAATAATAATAATAATAATACAGTTTTGCATTTTCTGCCATATAAAAAGACCTCTTTCTCGTATAGAAATTATAATTATCCTCAAACCGATAATATTGAAATTATATCTAGATTTAAATAAGATATTTTTAGGTGTTGATTTGATAAATCGTCCTTAAAAATAGATAAAAATCTAATATACAGTAATGTTAACATTGATCAAAATAGGTCGCTAGATTAATTTTTTTCGATGAAAGAATTTCTTGTAAAATTTCCAATAATCTATACTATTTTCTTTTGCCATTTCTATGTCAGAAAACCTGTAAATTCGGACATTTTGATAATTCTTTTTTAGATAAGTTAAAAAACTAAGAATGGACGTAATGCCTAAGAAGCTTATTTTCTTTACTAGTTAAATTTCAGCATTTCAGTTAAAAAAATGAACTTCAGAATCCGTCGTGGAAAGGCCTACAAGCAATATAGAAAATTTCATTTACCGAACACCAATATAAAATAATAACAAAAGGCAAACTCATTAGACCCCCAGTAAGTAACACAAGAACATTAACATAGTTAAATTTCAGCATGTCAGTAAAGAAATAGAAAATGAAATTCAGAATCCGTCATGGAAAGGCCTACAAGCAATATAGATAATTTCATTTACCGAACACCAAAGTGAAATAATATCAAGAGACAAACTCATTCGATCCCCCAACAAGTAACACAAGAACACAAACATGTTATAAACACCGAGCAATGGTCGTGTTTCGTTCGGTTTAATAGTCTCTTGGCGCAAGGAAAAAACTCGCGTTGGCTGCCATTAAGAAATTACTAACTACGTAGAGAAATGAGATCACTTGATATTCACGATGATGTATCATTGTAAGAATCAGGGGAAAAACTACAGGAAGATAGGATAGCGTAATGTTTCGGTTTCATGGTATCAAAATTATTATTCCTTTTATTTATTATTATTATTTTTTTTTTTTTTGCAAAAAAGGTATGGACAAGTTTACTTCTTGATAATGTAAAAAGGGCAATATTAGCAACAACAATTACCCTGATGATGATGATGTGGATAATAATAATAATAATAATAATAATAATAATAATAATAATAATAATAACAAAGTTATAGGTTTACTTCTTGATGATATGAAAAGAGCACGATTAGAAACAATAATTACCCTGATAATAATAATAATAATAATAATAATAATAATAATAATAATAATAATAATAATAATAATAATAATAATAATAGCAGCAGAAATTGCTATCATCATCATCATCATCATCATAATAATAATAATAATAATAATAATAATAATAATAATAAAAATAATAATAACAATAATAATAATAATAATAATTGTTTCATGAAAGTATTCAATAAATAAAAATACGCAATGCTTGGCTTTTTTGTGCAACAAGGTTAAATTCTTCATAAGAAACCTTTCTGAATATCAAGGATAAGATGAATTTTGGCGTAGATAAGTTTATTTTTTGGATGATTCCTATCACAAACTAAGATAATCTTCTACTTAAATTCCAGAACGTTTGTAAAGTGGAGTTTAGGAAATAGAGACGACTCTACATATGCGTATTATATACACACTCTACATAAGCGATTTCTAACTGATAGGAAAGTGGTTGAAAAAAAAGTGAGGGTAGTTAGCTAACTAAGGTAGAGAATAGTTTGGAAAGTTAAGTATTAGAAAGGGTGATTTAAAGTGTGGTTTTAACCAAAATTTTATTTATATAAAGAAATGCTTTTTTTTATCGTTATGGCCTTAGAGTTAAATTATTATAATAATTGCTTATTTTTTCTTTTAATTTTTATTTCCTAGCAGGCTTATTGTTAGCTCCCATCGTAGTATTTTTTTTTATTTTAAGGCAAATCTTTGTGAATTTTGCAAAACAGAATAGTCGGAGACCCCTGGATGACTTTGTAGTGAGGCTTTCATTTCACAACACACCTGCAGATGTCAAGTACTACAACCCCTCGTCTGGCTGTCAGTACGCATGCGCGAGGTCAACAACTAAAGTGTTGGAGAGTGAATAATGGCGGATGTCTTACGTCGTTCCTAATGGTGAAAGTGTAGCTAATTGTGGCTCTGCCTACGTGTCAGTGTATGGTTTTGGTCAGTTGTTATGAAGAGTGGGGGTGGAGGGGGGCATGGGTTAAGTCCCAAACGATAATTGGAGTGAGTGTCTCTCACCCATAACCCATATTTCCTTCTCACCGACAATTTTTATGAGTTTTGGAGATTATGGCGAACTGGTTTTCTCGGCCAGAACGTGTATGTTGATGTACATAGGACCACGGGACTTGTATTTCAAAACACTCGGGGAAATAATGTTTATTTTCTGTTTTTTTACTATAGAAACATACAGACACACAGACACACGCACACGCACAGACACTCGCACACGCACGGACACACATACACACACACATACACACACACACACACACACACATATATATATATATATATATATATATATATATATATATATATATATATATATATATATATATTACCTTTGTAAAATAAACTTTTAAGGTACGAATTAATATACCAGTTTATTAATCAGTAAACGTTATCAACTCTCTCTCTCTCTCTCTCTCTCTCTCTCTCTCTCTCTCTCTCTCTCTCTCTCTCTCTCATGTTTCCATAAAGTCTTCTCTCAAGATCTTTGCCGCATTGAAGAGGAAAGATATCCAACGGAACACCAGTTTTACCTAACCGTGAATCAACCAAACATCTTAATATCTTTTTCTGTATGATTACTTTTTTTTTCCCCTTTAAAAAAAAATATAATAGATCATAACGTTTTTTTTATGAATTTGTAGTCAATTAGATAACACATCATATGCCGTGAACAGAACGGGGTAAACAAAAATGACTATAGATAATTTAGGCTTTATGAATTATTTCTCTAAGCTAAGTTAACCTAAGCTAACATAACCTAACTTAACGACTTTGATAAACATATAAAGGTGTCTGGTTTCAGTTCCAATTTCATCAGAATCGATGCTCACCAGAACATCAGCTGCGCAAGCCTAACCCTCCTCTGTGATCCACAAACACAAAAGTGGCCTCCCTAGTAATCAGCTTAAACTCACCGTCCTGGGAGGGGATCGATCTGCCGCCATGCGAATGCAAGGCAAACACGTTACCACTGTACTATCCAGGAGACTAGTCTATGAAATACTAAATTAATCTTTCTTTTACCCTTTTCACGTTCTCCACCTTCTTTATCTCCTTCATTCATTCATCTATATTTATATGTCTACACATAACCCTTGCAGATGACTGCTTATACACATATTTATTACATAGCCAGCATGAATTTATTATGGCATACCATATGTTACTGTTGAAATATGAATAAGCACCTGTTCTCTCTCTCTCTCTCTCTCTCTCTCTCTCTCTCTCTCTCTCTCTCTCTCTCAATTACTGTATCACCACTATAGAGGCTACCATACACTACTATTTTTCTACTATCTGAGCAGTAGAGAAATTCTTTTCTGAGTGGCTCCTACCAGGACTATGCCAAGAATGTATCGGTTCTCTCTGATTTGTTTTCAAGTTTTAATAGTTATCCTTGATATGGTGGTACGACTTTTGCATCGGAGAAATATTTGATCTTATACCAGAACCAGAGGCTGAGGCTATTATGAGATCTAAAGTTTAGCATAATTAATTACCATCATTATATTCTTTTTTATCCTAAGGATGTAAACAAAAGGCAAATTGTCTTGTAATATGACTTATTCTGCTTAAAAGGTGTAAACCATAACAAGACCAACATTAAAGGTATAAAGGTTTAAAGGCCGCTCATGAATGACAGAGGCCAGGGATAATGCCATTACCCTATCAAGCAGGACAATGCCCCAAAGCCTGACCATATATACATATGATGAGCGCCCAAGCCCCCTCTCTACCCAAGCTGGGACCAGGGAGGGCCAGGCAATGGTTGCTGTTGACTCAGAAGGTAGACCAATAGGCTCCCCCGAACCCCCCATCCTTAGCTCACAAGGATGGTGAGGAGGCAGCGACCAAAGAAACTAAAGAGTTTGAGCGAGTCTCGAACTCAAGTCTGGCGTTCACCAGTCAGGGACGTTACCACAACAACAGCTGTAGCAACGAAGGACTGATACAACAGCAATGAGGAAAAGATAAAAGAGAGACATTCAAAGCAATCTGCATCACAATACTTCACAATCCCCCTTCCCCCCTCCCAAACCACCACTTCCCAGCACCTCACTTTGCCCCTCATCCTTAGAGTCCCTCCTCCCCTTTCCATCCCCCCTACCTCCTATCCATAGTAGCCATTCCCCAGGGGAGTTGATTTCTCCTGTGACCCGGGCCCCCCTAATGTCTTCTGGTTCTCCTACCCAAGTGCCAATGCCAGCAGAGGTTTCACTAGTCTGGCACTTGTCAAGGAGATAAGGAGGTATCAGGCCGCTCTAACCCCAAAGGCCAATTCTCTCTCTCTCTCTCTCTCTCTCTCTCTCTCTCTCTCTCTCTCTCTCTCTCTCTCTCTCTCTCTCTCCAAATAGAGTAAATCAACTGCAATCACCTTTTTCGTTTTCATAATTAACATACAAGGTCTATCTACTAAATATTCTCTTGATCATGGATATTAATTAATCCATATACACTTGTATTTCTACTTGTAATTCTACAACTGCTAATCACCTTACCAACTATATACATCATAAAAAGAACATATCATAACAAAAGAAAAACTCTCTCTCTCTCTCTCTCTCTCTCTCTCTCTCTCTCTCTCTCTCTCTCTCTCTCTCTCTCTCACATCCACCTGCTAGCTTATAATTTTCGAACATTCTTTTAACTTGATTGCAATTGGATACCAGACCTCATTGGGAAAATATGAATGAATGTATTACTTTGAAGATGAGAAGTAAATTGAATGAATAGTCAGGCATTTACGAATTATAAATGAAAGATAGTTGGGTAAATAAAGCTTAATTAGGAGACCCTAAATTTTTGATACGTCAAGAATTTCATGCCAATTCTTAAGGTGATTTAAACAGTAATGCAAATAGTAATAAACAATGAGAATATAAAACGAATTTAGTAGGCTTTTTTATTAGGAAACAAGACAACACTTGGGTAATCTTTGTTTACATTCTTTGGTGCACTTCTTCAGGCGTTGCTGATCATGGCAAAGGCTCACAAACAAGTATTGTCAAAATAGAATGAATTTAACGACTGTGTAAGAGAGTTTATATTAATATCGTATTTATTGACTATAATGAAACCTCAGGTACAATTAAGATTCAGTTACTAATGTTTAAAAATAGTTTTTTAACTCTCATCATAGCAACCAATAGAAACATTACAAAATTACAAATTTCCTCTTACACTTTGGAGTTTTGTTTTTATTAAGGATAAAATAAAGGCAAATGAGAAAAGTAGGTTGATTCTCGGTTATTATTCCGCGAGGAATAAAGAATGAATTTCAAAGGTCTTCATTTACTGTTTAAAAGATTTCTCAAATTTGATCTCGAAAATATTTCCATCCTTTATATTTTCAATATGGCCACCAGTTTTATGTGTTTGTATGTGATAGAATCTTTAGTCTTTTAATTTTTAGTATTGCTTTATTGTAAAACCTTGCATGTTATAATCAAATTTTGCAGTTGTCTTTCAATTTTATGTTTTTTTTTCTCTTCACTTACGAACACATGAATATGTATATGTATATACACAGACACACACATATACATATTTGTATATATATATATATATATATATATATATATATATATATATATATATACAGTATATGTTTATATATACATATAAATACACATACACACGCTAACACACTAACACACACACACACACACACATATATATATATATATATATATATATATATATATATATATATATATATATATATATATATATATATACAATAAATTTATACCAGAAAATGCAAAAAGGTATAAATGTATATACATACATATAAATAAATATATATATATATATATATATATATATAAATACACACACACACACATATATATATATATATATATATATATATATATATATATATATATATTGTGTGTGTGTTTATGTATGTACATATACATCCACGCACACATATAAACATATAAGTATATACATAAATACATATACGTATAAAATGTTTCCCTATTCCTACTAGCAATGCATAAAGGGCATATAATATCAGCAGCTTGTCCATCAAAACCTAAGGGCAAAGTTAGTGTACATTACATGCCCGGTATATACAGTGCTGTTTACGCTGGTGAAATATAAGGCCTTTTAAGTGCGAGATTTATTGATCCCCCAAAGCTGTGCATAATATATTTCTCCCACTAGACGAGAAATTCTAGTCCTACGTCGTGTTTGTTTTCAAAGAGTCTTTATTTAGACGAATGATTTTAATTAATTTATTTATTTTCCTGTTTTTCAACGAATGATTACGTCGGCGATGGAGTTTTTCTTTGATGTTATCCAGTGATTTTACTGGCAGTTAGAGGTTTAAAGGTTGCTCATGAATGGCAGAGGCAAGGGACAGTGACAATGTCCGAGAAGGTCCCCTGGAGACTGATCATATATACTATCATCAGCGCCCAAGCCCCCTCTCCACCCAAGTTAGGACCAGGGATGGCTAGGTAATGGTTGCTGATGACTCAGCAAGTAGACCTATAGGCTCATACAAATACCCCATCCTTAGCTCGCAAGGATGGTGAGGTTTCAGACACTATAAGAAACCATCGAGCTTGAGCGGACCTCGAACCTCAGTCCAACTGATTGATAGGCAGGGACGTGAACAATAGACTCGATATTGGATTATTTATGCATATCTTTTAGAATGGAATGAAACTCCACCATCTTTTCTTCATTGGTAAACTTTGATGTTCCTCAAAATATACAATAAAAATACAATAAAACTACACCACGCAAATGAAACTTTTACAATACTACACAAATATTACTCTGAGTTTCCCCTTCGAATTTATCACACTTGGTCTCAGGTTTTGTCTAATCCAATAACTCAAAAATTCAGTTACAAAGAACTTCTAATCTTTTACACATATTTTGACTCGATGAACTCATGGCTTGAAAAGCCTTTTGATTTTATCGCATTACCACTTCTTTTTTTATGTGGATGACCAAACATTTTTTTATAGTTTTTATTTGAGATTGTAGCAGACCAGACTCTTAAAAGAAGGTTGTTAGACTTTTTGTCGTACTGTCGTCATAGTTCCTTGTTGGGCACTCAGTAAAGCGCAGACCTTCGCCGAGGCAGCTTATTTCTCGACCTTTGGCTCGACCTTGACCTTGACCTTTGACCTTAACATGTATTAAGTGGCGTGGATTTTCATACACTCAAATATGAACCAAGTTTGAAGTGTCTGTGATAAAGATGTCTAAACTTATGGCTGATTACGTGAATTAGACATTTTGCTTGACTGTGACATTAACCTTAGGCCTTTACCTTCCAAAATTTAATCATTTCCAGCTTTTTACATAACAGTTAATCCCTGCAAGTTTCATTACTCTACGATTAAAATTGTGGCCAGGAAGTTATTCACAAACAAACACACACACAAAAAAAACAAGGGGTAAAACAGTAAAACATACCTCCTTTCACCTTCGTTGGTGGAGGTGAAGATATCGATCTACCTAGAATATTTTTTCAATTACGGTTATAAACGCAATATTTTAACAATTTTTAATTGCCCATTGGTCAATTGATTATATGCTACAAGCGATTTTCTGACTAAAGTATTACACATTCATCGAAAATCTGCTTGACAATGGATGGGGTTTCTTAGTTCACATATAACTGTAATCTGTGTTCTTACTTCCCAAATCATTGACATCAGAAGAGAGCCTGAGAAAGTACAGGAAAAATAACTGTAAAACTGAGTTCTTACTTGCCACATTATTGACAATGTTAAGAGAACCTAAGAAAATACATGGAAGACTGACAATAAAACTATATTCTTACTTCCCATATCATTGACATTAGTAAGATAGAAAAGGATGTACAGTAAAAGTAACAGTAAAACTCTTCTCTCACTTCCTACATCATTGATTCAGTTAGAAAGCCCAAGCAAGTACAGGAAAAAGGAACAACAAAACTATGTTCTTACTTCCCACATTAGTGACATTTGTTAGAGAGCCTAAGGAAAAATAGTTAAAATAACAATAAGTCTATGTTCTTACTTTTGACATAATTGACACCAGTAAGAAAGCCTAAGAAAGTACAGGAAAAATAAACAATAGAATTGTGTTCTTACTTCTCACATAATTGACACCAGTAAGAGAACCTAAGAAAGTACAAAAAAAAAAAAGAAAAAAAAGAAAAAAAAATCAACAATAAAACTAGTTCTGAAGATCAGTAAAGAATAAATCTCGAAGAATAATTGTTCAGATGTTAGAAACAGGTAAGTTGACTTATAGAAGGATAGTGGGCCTATTCTTCTCCAGAAGATAAAAAAATAGTAGCAAAGAAGTCTTTGAAAAGGATGAAACAAATCTTTGTTATTTATCAATATCCAACAATATACCATGAACAAATGTAATGCTCAATAAGGATGTTTATAATTAATTTCATGGGTCTATCACGAGAACTATACGGGAAGGCATAATGTCTACAGCGTGTACCGACTTTTCGTCCGACGTCACTTCGTCCGACGACACTTCGTCCACGTCTTTTTGTCCAATGTCTTTTCGTCCGATGGACTTTTGGTCCAACGACACTTGGTCCAATCTTAAATAATTTTAATCCAAGAAAAAACCCTAGGCAATCCATAACTTCCCCAACAGAAAGTTAATCCTTGTAAAGACACCTTTCTCCTTTCTTATTTATCACTTCCTCATAGGCCTTTTCAACATCAGTAGGGAGGAATGCTAATGCTGAAAAACATTTTGCCTTAAGACAGAATTTAGATTGTTTGTTATATTTTTCTTTGACTTAGATCAACAATTTTTCTAAATATGTCTGCCCCAGATGAAACAAATTGCAGCGATAGATGAATTAGGGAATGATGAATTAAGTTACTTATGAATCGCAACTTCGAAATCTGCCATGAGATCAATTGGATCTACACCAGGTAGCATAATTTTCAATTGTCCGAAAACTGCCTGGTTTTATCCGGCAGTAATACATTCATCTCCGTACACTTTCACGATAATATGCTACGCGAACTTGCTGCTATATTTTCAATCGCTTCTTCCTTAATTTCGGCATCTAAATTTGTGGGATGAAGGTGCTCACCAGAAGAATAAACCATTTTTGGTACTTCTTTGTCTTCTGTAACCGTGTGAATGCACACTGAACATAGCTGCCTTTTTTCATACCTCCTGTATTTTTTTCCAAGTTTTGTATTAGTTGAATGAAAATCGTTGATGTAATTACTTTCATCTACTACTGTTCTTTTCTTCTTAGTTGGTTGTATGAACTTTGCCATTTCGGGATGGGCAGATTCAGAAACTGAAGTACTAAACTTGTAGCACACTAAATATAAAGTACCATACTAACGCGAGAGAAGAAAAAAAGAGAATGTTAACCATGACTAATGGAGTAATTAGAAAATGAGCATATTACTTTATCATAAAAGCCAATAAGGTATAAACTTTTAAAACAAAGTGAAGTAAACGGTAATAACAATCCCTTAAAATACTTGATTCCTTTAGAAATTGGACCAAGTGTCGTTGGACCAAAAGTTCATCGGACGAAAAGACATTGGACAAAAAGACGTGGACGAAGTGTCGTCGGACGAAGTGACATCGGACAAAAAGACCACCCACCTGTCTACAGGTGAAAAAAGGGAAAACAGCTATTAGAAGGCAAAGACAAAAGACTAGTTGGCATATTCACAATAACAGAATAAATGAACAATTAAAAATAATGAACATGCAATTATTGGATGCAATATAGACTATCCTAACTTATGAGCATCAAAATTCCATCTATGGTAGAAAACTTGTACATCAGCATTCCCTAATGTGAACAAACTCAGGTCCCTACAAATGAACCCTAACATTTTAGCATGGGAAACATATTGTCTTCGTAATATGAATAACACATAATCACACGAGGGGCGATGTGTTAACCATTTGGAAGATTCAGTCAAGAAAACAATAATCTTATAGATATTATTGTAACGATCTGAGAACGTTGACAATGATGATATGCCAGTAGTTAAAAGGATGCTTTATCCATACTAGCTAGCTTTCTGGCAATATGAGACGATGTAATTTTATTAGAACATATAACAAAGTTATTTTAAAATGTAAAGTAGCATTATTGTCAAAAAAATATGTATTTTGTAGCAATTAAAGTGTTTACATTACTTATTAATCTGTTCTATATTTCTATTGAAACTGGTAGTGATTCAATTTTGCATCACGGTAAAACTAATGACTTAGAAAAATAGCTTCATCTATATAATGCAATATGTTATTCTTATAAAGTCCTCTTATCATTTACGATTAGAAACCGGAAAGAAAACAACCATCAAGAATAAATTTCTTCACCAATGTTGTTTAAGAAGCAACCAGTTTGATTTGAATGCCCATTGCAATTAATAATTTTCTCCCATGAGCGGACACTGAAAATCATTATTTCATTATTCATAAAAATTATATATTTCCATTGGGCTGGATAGCCAAAAAATGTAAAAAAAAAAAAAAAAAAAAAAAAAAATGAAAAAATACTTAACTATTCCTGATCAATCTTTTGTTCATATGCACAATATCTCCCAAAATTCAATCGCTTTTTACCTGTCAGTAGGTTCAACTTCCTTAATATTCTGAAAAATTTGCACAGAGCGGTTCGCGTAACCTTGACAACAAACAGATTGACCAAAAAGCATAGCGAAAATATATTCAACTTGCTGAAGTTAAAAACAGCAACAGATACGTAAATATGAATAATAATACATAGGTAAGTGAGTATAGATAACACGAAATTGAGGAAATGAGTTAAGAGAAGCATTAGAGGGTTTAAGCTATCCATTATATATCTAGGAAGACTATTTTATAATTTTACAATTAAGGGATGATAACCTCTATCATATAACAGTGTATCCTCGTGACACCTCAATAGAAAACGGATGTCTTGCTTTACCAAAAGAATAAAGTGAATTAGCTCAACATGCACATGCCCTGATTGATAAAGCTCATGCATGATGTCAAAAGGTATATATAACTATGACACTCTAATCATATTCGCCATTTCTAGGAAAAATAATTCAGATTTAAAGCAATTCTGTTCATTTTATAATGAGGCTGCATTGTTCCAGTCGACAAGATATTCTACCAATATTCTAACAATGGAATTAATAACATCCTCTTTGCAACCACAAAGAGCCTTGCAAACAGGAAGCCTCTTTATTTATTTTGTGTGTTATGAAAATTAACCTTAAATCAAGCGAAGGTTCAATCCTAACAATGTGCAATGGATCAGGAAAAAGGAGCACGGAACAAGGAAGGATAATCAATGAAATTTAGGTCTTACTGGAGAATAAAAATTTGAAACTCTATTGCCAACCGATTCAGTTTAGGTCCCTGACGAACTAGTTCAGGATTCGAATTATTACAAAGATATTTGCCTTTATTATATTCAAAATGAAGAGATTATTCTACCAGGATCCAAAATTATCTTTACCCAGATAGACGGTCTTTAAAGGTTTAAAGGTCACTCATGAATGGCAGAGGCAAGGGACAGTGACATTGGTCTATCGAGCAGGACAATGCCCTAGAGACTGACCATATATTATATGATCAGTGCCCAATCCTCCTCTCAACCCAAGCCAGGAAATGGCTGCTGATGACTCATCAGATAGACCTATAGGCTTCCCCAAACCCAGCAACCTTAGCTCACAAGGTTGGTAGGGTTGCAGACACTAAACGCACTAACAAGTCTAATTGGGACTCGCGCCCCCGTCTGGTAAGCACCAGGCAGAAACGTTATCAATCATCATCATTAATATCATCATCATCTCCTCCTACCCCTATTGACGCAAAGGGCCTCGGTTAGATTTCGCCAGTCGTCTCTGTCTTGAGCTTTTAATTCAATACTTCTCCATTCATCATCTACTTCGCGCTTTATAGTCCTAAGCCATGTAGGCCTGGGTCTTCCCATTCATCAAGTGCCTTGTGGAGCCCAGTTAAACGTTTGGTGAACTAATGTCTCTTGGGGAGTGCGATGAGCAAGCTCAAACCATCTCCATCTACCCCTCATCATGATCTCATCCACATATGGCACTCTAGTAATCTCTCTTATAGTTTTATTTCTAATCCTGTCCTGCCATTTAACTCTCAATATCCTTCTGAGGAGATTGGAACAAGTTTTAACCAGTGAGCTTTCCTTAGATACTTCATTAGAGCCAGACATTCCTTCAGATAACCCTTTGTTTGTGTGTTGGTCAAGAAAGCATTTCTTCGTTAGTTAAGTTCTTTGTTTAGAGAGATACCAGTTGAAACCATCCCTCGCGAACATGGGAGCTCACTAATGTCATATAATTTCATTTTTCTTCTTAATTGTTTTCTATCATAACTTCCTTTTTATTGAAATTCCATTTATTAAAGATATTATATTATTTTATTGATTTAACTACTTACTCGAGTTATGAAAGCAGTGGTAAAAACATATTTCCCGAAATAGATAAACGAGTCGACTGGACTGTGCTCAAAGTCTACGGGAATACCATCAACTGTTTAACTTCAATTCGAGAAATCAATTCGGTTCATTCTCTATATTTAAGATGTTTTATTTATGCCATACATAAGGGTCTCTACTTTAACAAGAAACACGTTGCCGATAATTTTTCCTCATTATGCAATTGATAAACAAGAAGACTTAGCTCACTTGTGTGAAAGATGAAATGCCAAAGAGGAGAAGAAATTATTGGTCATTGATGTAAATAGAAAATTTCAAAATAATAATGTTGACTTTTGAGAAAGTATTAAAGATGAATGCTTTCATGCCTGTCATAAAGCAAAACCAACAAAAATAACAACAGCAACAAAAACAACAATAACAACAACAACAACAACAACAACAACAACACCAAAAACAACAACAATAATAATAACATTAATGATAATAATAATAACAATAATAACGATAGCAGAAATGCTAACACTTGCTTGTAAATGGAAGCAAGTTCTTAAGGAATCAAAAGAAAGATATTTAGATAATGACCCGAGATAACAAGGCGTTTAATATGTTCTTCTAAGGGCCCTCAAAGCAAATAACAGAAATCAGTCTGGTCTTAATTGATCTTCATGAGTCACCGAATGAGATATTCCTCTCTCTTTGGTTCTTCGCCGCTGCCCCTTCAGAAGATGCCAAGGGAGGGCACGGGCGCCGAATTGGCTGAGGGCGCCGTCGCCGATTGGAGGAGGAGGAGGAGGAGGGGGAGGTGGAGGGGGAGGAGGAGGGGGAGGAGGAGGAGGCACGCGCCGAAGAGCTCCCAGGATAAAGATCGTTTGTCAGCGGGCCTTTGAGGAGTATGATCTTCAGAACACCTTAGATGGTTCATTCATTGAGGGTCTCGACTCTCGACCAACAGAGACGAAAGAAGAAGGATTCTTTTGAGTTCAGACCCGTCACGCTTTCATTCATGGAGGCTGAAGAGGGTGGGGAGGGGGTAGGGAAGGTAGGAAAAGGCCTTGAGAGGGGGCAGAGGGGCAACAGGTGTGCAAAGCGTGGGCGCATGAAAAAATAACACTGACTGGGTTGGTAGACATGTCTCTGGCAGGAATAAACAGAACATGATGCATTTTCTTTCGGAGAGCTCTTTAAGGTGAGTGAAGAAGTGCAGGAAAGAATGCTTGAAAGAAGCAGGAGAGTACTTGTCGCCTAGTAGCTCATGAGCAATATGGAAAAAAAAACTGGTATATATTTTGGCTCATTTTTTGACATGATAATAATAATAATAATAAAAAAAAAAAAACGAAATTAAGAGAATCATGATTTATTAAAAATTCCACCTGCTGCCAGATTTATGAATGTCTTTAACACATGACCCTTTCTGAGTGGGGATACCTTAATTTAGTGAAAGGGTTTGTGCATCACCATGATCAGGAAAACTGTACTAGTCAGGGCCACTTATAGTAGGTTGGTTTGTTGTGAGCGATCATACAAAATCCTCCTACCAACACCAATCCGCAGTTGACCAACATGGTGATGAAAACTGGCCAAACCCCAGACACAAACAAGGATATGTCTGAGGCCTTTATCCTGCAGTGAACTAAAATCAACTACATCTGTTGTTGTTTTGGTGTTAACTTATGACGTATAGAATAAGCTTGCCCTTTGAAAGCAAGTAGGGAACAGCGATCAGACAAAAATCTCCCACCAACACCAATCCGCAGTTGATCAGCATGGTGAAGAAAACTGGCCACACCCCAGACATGAATAAGGACATGCCTGAGGCCTATATCCTACAGTGAACTAGAAATGGCTGCATTTGTTGTTGTTTTGTTGTTAACTTATGAAACATAGAATAAGATAGAAAACTTGTATTTTAAAAGCAAGTATGAAACGGGTTTCTGGTAAAGTGAGTTCTCCCCAGACTTGGGATTTACTTGTACACATCTTTCGACATGAAACTTAATATCCTCTTGAAACTGTATTAATCAGCATTCTTAACATTTGCATGGATAAGATCGGGAGAAATTTCTTTTAAATGACGTACAACAGCAAGATTTTTTTCTCTCAATTTTATTGAGAATAAAACTGTATTAGTTGTGATCTTGGTGTATACAACCTATCCATGAAATAACGATTCCGGATTATAACAATATATGCTATATTTCAAATTAGCTTTATTCATATATTTATCAATACTGTTCTTCCAGTAAAATCAATGTAATGTAATTTTTTTTTCTCAGAGATTTACTTTTAAATTACTCTGTGTTGGTGTATTTGTGCATTTATAGAATAAAACAACATACAATAAAATCTATCTAATTTTACTATTGTTGTCACAATCGCTATAGGCAAGACTAGTTGCTGGGTAATTCCTAGGTATTGGGTAACCTGAATCTCTTTAACAAACCCATAAATTAGATACCTTCATATCAAAGAACCTTTTGCATCTCTATCTTAGCTTCTTCAAAGATTAACTGTAGTAATATTTTACTCTTCTTACTATTTTTTACTCAGTGTTTGTCTAAAAATAGTCCAGGTAAAAGTAAGGATGGGAAAGGATATCAACTTCATATTTCATGTCAAATATTTTCTTTCTGTGTTTAGTCTTACAGTCAGTTTTACCTGTAACTGTCAATTACATGTAATTCGATTTCTAATTGCCGTCGGTGGATTATGTCATTAATCATTACAATTATTACTAGAAATGATGTCAGCTCTGATTTCAAATTACACAAACAGTACCACAAGATGCTGGAATGGCGTCTTTTATTAGGTTTAGTAAAAACAGCTTGTAGTATCATATTTTGATTAGTCCGGTAAGATATCCAGGAAATTGTCTGATGGAGAAGAGAGAGCTGAATCCTAGGTAATTTGTACACTCGGGTGCACTATTCTATCTATTTCTCTTTCTATAGTTTATACAGTATATGAAATATTTATTTTAATGTTATTGTTCTTCAACTTCTCTCGTAGTTTATTTCTTTATTTCCCTTCCTCACTAGGCTATTTTCCGTGTTGGCACCCTTGGGCTTATAGCATCCTGCTTTTCCAACTAGGGTTGTAGTTTAGCAAGTACTACTACTACTACTACTACTACTACTACTACTACTACTACTACTACTACTGCTGCTGCTGCTGCTGATAATAATAATAATACTAATAATAATAATAATACTAATAATAATAATAATAATAATAATAATAATAATAGCGTAAGTTTATGTAGCGAACATCTACCACACGTTATCGGATTGAGGTGTAGTGGAAAATAAATATTTGATTTCTTATGGCAATCAGTTTAGACTAGAGTCAAGCCATTCTTCAAATTTTGTACATGTGATTTCTATAGCGTTGGCTCCTATGCTGGATACTACCTAGTTTTAAAAAGTTTAGTTAGGCATAATGAGATAAGTCATACAGGTGTTATAATTCTGTGCAAAAAGAGTCACCTGCTCCTTGTAGGATGACTTACATTAATGAGCCCTCAGCACTTGGTAAGGGATAGTGCAAACCCTTGGTCTTTGGCTTAGGTATTTGTTATAATGGCACATATGTCTAGTTAAAGTAGTGAACGAGCTTGCACGATTTCTTACCAAAGTGTACGTGTTTCAAATTGACCCCAATGAAGATCGCCTAGTTCCTCTGTGGCAAGGGATAAACCACACCATCTGACTGATTTTAAAACTGTTTGTTTTCATTTGAGTCTGATAACTGTGAAAGATATGAGAAACTTTAGTGAATAAAGATACAAATGAAAACCAGCCCAGTACTTATGAACCTTCCTTAAGGATCATTCGATACGACTCGGGCTGGTTAAGACAATTCTCCATTAGGTGATTTTTGCTACTTTCTATGTGAGAGGATATTGTATATTCAGGCTCCTAAAGGTACACATATCTGCCTTTCTTTGAACTTAACAACAACTAAAATTGGTTTGTTGTAAATACTGTTTACAGTCCTGTCTCTTCAGGCTCTGTTTTTAGAATTCGGATGCTCCGTGATTTATCTGAGGTCACTACTCAACTTTGATTTTTTATTCTTCAAAATAAAATTGAAGAGAGAGAGAGAGAGAGAGAGAGAGAGAGAGAGAGAGAGAGAGAGAGAGAGAGAGAGAGAGAGAGAGAGAGCACAGTTCAATTAATCTCTATACAAAGTGAAAAAAATTACCTAGGGAAAATTTTCACCTAATAAGTAGCAAATGACAGATATACCAATACATGCCCTTTCTAAAATTCATCTGATGAATTATAAAAATTATAAACAAGCTCCTAGCCCATAAGAATTTATAATTTCTGGTATAATATATATATATATATATATATATATATATATGTGTGTGTGTGTGTGTGTATATATATGTATATATGTATGTATATGTATACACACACACATATATATATATATATGTGTGTGTGTGTGTATATATACATATATATATACATATATACATATATACACACTCATATATATAAATATATATATATATGTGTGTGTATATATATGTATATATGTATATATATGTATATAAACACACACACACACACACACACACACATATATATATATATATATATATATATATATATATGCAAAAGACACTATATAAAAATCTGACCGGCTTTGTTTATTGACATTGTTTAGAGATGTGATTTGCTACATACATACATGCATACATACATACATACACACACACATATATATATATACATATATCAATATATATATATATATATATATATATACATATATATATATATATATATATATATATATATATATATACACACCAAGGATCAGTTATTCCTATGGAAAGTTTTTCTCAACCATTAATAAATCAAACACTTTGGTCAGTTACTCAATCACATTTGGACCACTTTACCGTAATGGAGCGCGAACCGGCCGCATTAAAACAATATTATTTTGGGGTTACTTCAAACACTATCTACTTTTTTGCTTCTCCGCCGTTTTTGTTTTGTTTTAAGAAGCATTTCAAAGATATTATACAAAAATAAGTTGTAAATTGTACATTTTTTTCATGTATTTTTCTATTAATGTATATAGGCCTATGCTACTTTTAAAATTCACTATTTTTCATATGCAAGATTTTTGTTTTTTCTAAAAGTGAAAGTACAAATAGTAGGCTATGAAATTCCTTATCTTTTCATGTTTAGATTACAAAAATCGATCAATATTAAAAAATTAGAAGTGATTTCTCTGCATTTTTTTTTTTTTTTTTTTTTGCAGAAAATGATTGAACATACTACTATGTACAAGTATGGACTCTTAGTGGTACTGAGGATCAAAATGGCACAATCATCATATATCAGGGTTATTTATATACCAGTGATGAATCCCTTCCTTTAGATAATGAAATGTTCCTCTCACCTCAAAACTATATATGCTACATGCTTATACATAAGCAAGACTGCTTAACAAACTATATTCTTGTCTGTCTGTTTTTCTTGGAAAGTTTTACACTTTTTTCTATCATTTTATCGTATCTGACACTTTATGCATCTTTATGCACAATAATAACGTAATATTGTAAACATATTCTGGAGCAGATAGAGAAATTAGAAAAACATATCTTCAAAAGAGGTGCAGCAAACGTTAATCTACGAATACCATATATTTTATAAGAAAACAGGTAATCTATGGTCTTCAAGGAGAAGGACACTGCAAAATCAAACCATTGCTCTCTAGTCTTGGGTAGTGCTATGGCCTCTGTACCATGGTCTTCCACTGTCTTGGGTAAGAGTTCTCTTGCTTGAGGGTACACTCGGGCACACTGTTCTATCTAGTTTCTCTTCATCTTGTTTTGTTGAAGTTTATGTTGCTTATATAGGAAATATTTGATTTAATGTTGTTACTATTCTTAAAATATTTTAATTTTCCTTGTTTCCTTTCCTCACTGGGCTATTTTCCCCGTTGGGGTCCCTGGGCTTATATCATACTGCTTTTTCA
>NC_090729.1:128111327-128116327 GCF_036898095.1 Palaemon carinicauda
TATATATATATATATATATATATATACTGTATATATATGTATATATATAAATATATATATATATATATATATATATATATATATACTGTAAATATATATATATATATATATATATATATATACTGTATATATATCGGTATATATATATATATATATATATATATATATATAGATGTATATATTTCATATATATATATATATATATATATATATATATATATATATGTATATATTTTATATATATAGATGTATATATATCGGTATATATATATATATATATATATATATATATATACTGTATATACAGTATATATTTGTGTGTGTATATGTATATACGCATAAAAGTGTGTGAGTGGATATAAAAGTACACCCATTGCTAAACAATCATAAGTAAACATGTTACCTTTCTTCACATAAATTCTAAATCTCGGTATCAACATAGAACTGAAAATGTAAAATCCCAGCGAGCAAAAAAGGGAAGAAGAAGGAGAGGAGAGTATCACTATCGGTAAACAAGTACACCCGCCGAGTGCGTGGCGAGCAGAGAATGAAACACAAACATCTCCTTTCGAACACGTGGTGCGCTCACGAAGGCGCGCACGATATCGGGTTCAGCCAGGCGATCTTTTCGTATTCTTTTTTTTTTTTTTTTTTTTTTTTTTTTTAATTTCTGCATCGGGAAGTGGACCTAACTGCGGGTCATTTGATGCTACGCTTCCTCTGCTCTTGTTATGTGAAGTGTTGCTATGGTTGTTTTACATCCTTGTAATTGCACATTATGGATTAAATAGATTGAGATCTTCCCGGACAGTTGCATCCAGTTCGTAGTACTAGGTATGCAGTTAATTCGAATAGTCAGGGCTTCTCCATCACAAGGCTCCAAACTATACAGTATTCTAAAAGTTTTATTCCAGCTGTGACCGAGTTGTGGAATGATCTTCCTTGTCGGGTAGTTGAAGCAGTAGAACTTCAAAAGTTCAAACTTGCAGCAAATGTTTTGATGTTGAACAGTCTTTTCATAGTTTATGTATAAAATATCTGTTTTGATGTTGTTACTATTTTTAGAATATATTATTTTATTTGTTCATTATTTCTCATATCGTTTATTTATTTCCTGGTCTACTTCTCCCTGTTGGAGCCGTTGAGGTTATAGCATCTTGCTTTCCTAACTAGGTTTGTGATTAGCTAATAATAATAATAATAATAATAATAATAATAATAATAATAATAATAATAATTATAATAATACATTCACAGGCCCATGATTATATTTAAGATTGATGAAAAATACGTGTGATTGCACAATTATAGATTAAACACATCTACATATACATGCCCACATATATTTAAAAGATGAAAATTATAGTATATATAATTATTCGAAAATATCCTATTTTGGCAGATTGCCATGAATTTCCAGTTTTCTCTTTGTGAAAGGCCCTATAACCTTTTCAAATAAATGCATTGGTATTCCCTTCAATGTAGTGCTGTAATGTTATACACTGTTAACAAATTGCCGTAAAAATGGGTAAAAATCCTGAAATAAATTGACGTAAAGTCAAAAGATAGTATAGGGTAAAATTACGGTCGCCTGTATTTTACTGAAATACGGCTGCGAGCAGTATATTTTTTTTTTTTTTACGGAGACTTTCGAATTGAAAAAAAAAAATATATATTTTTTAATAGTGCAGCTAACATTTAGAGCTATTTTTTTCCTTTTATCTGTATGACATGAAGTAGACCTCCAGTTAGAGTTGTAGAATCTTTGTTGCCCTAAATTAGATTACATGTAGTTCAAATCTGCTATATTTTTCCCCATTGAGCATTTACCTATTCGATCTTTTAGTAGCTACCGATTCATGTATCGACATCTTTTTAACTTAAGCTGTATTCAGTTTTACCATTATCTCTTATTATTTCTTTCTGTTCAATCATTCCCCAGTTTTCACGAACACCACAAGAAACAATAAATATACTCGTTGATTTAATCAATTCTTTACATTGGTGATCAAGAGCAGTGCTTGTTTTAAGGATGTGATATTTTAGAGTTAGTTCACTAATGTTATCATACCATTATATTCATGGAATCAGATTAATGAAATCGTCCCCTTACAGCAGTATGATGAACTAAAACTGGATACCCCTGTTAGCAGTATAGGAAAACTGTTACAATAATCTTCTAGAGTGAAGTAATTATCACAATGAATAAACACATACTATTATTGTACAAGAATCAACTTCAGCATCAACAAATACAACGGCAGTAGCCAAGATCAGAAAAAAAAGTGTTCTATGCTAACTTTAAGACTATAACAAGAAAAATTTAACTTGATATCAATAAAATTATTAGTAAACCATATTTTACATTCCCCTTACTAAAATTTAACTTTCTAAACTATTCCCTACTATGGTTAGCTAGCTAACTACCCTCATTCTTCTTTCAGCCATCTTTCCTATCAGCTAAAAAAACACACTTTCCTATCAGCTAAAAAATTGTAGTTACGTAAAAATCATCCAATCGCCTTATGGTAATTCTTATCATAAAGCTCAAAAGCTGAGCTAATTGAGCGCAGATCTTGTGAGCCATTTCAAAATATTACCAAGTAACGAAATACAAGAAACAAACAACTAAACAGTCTTATTTTAAGAAAAGAAAATAAAAATCTAGAAACAGTAATGCGAGCAAAACACTAATTTTCCACTTTTTAAAGGTTATGTTGTTTTTCCTCCTCATGGATTTTGTAATACGTAGAACAGTTGGGGATGGTGGAGAAGGATTGGTTATAGGATATTAGCTGACCCAGAGTATTATGATGATGCTGTCCTTATTAGCAGAACACCACAGGATTTGCAATGCTTGCTTACCAGAATACATGATATATCGCATGAGGTTGGGTTCAAGATAAATAAAAGAAAGAGAGAGATGATGAGAACGGAATATGCAATGGAAGATGAAATATCATTGGAAAGAAAAAGGATTTATGAGATAGAATCATTTTAACATTTAGGAACTATGATCTCCAATACAGGGTCATTAGAATTAGAGTCTAGTGGAAGATTAAAAAAATCAAACCAGACAATGACTAGATTAAATAAACTCTGGAAATCAAATCTCCTGAAATTACATATAATAATCAAACTATATATCAGTTTAATGAGATCTTTGTTACTGTATGGACACGAGTCGTGGTATGACAATAAAATAATCTACAACAGATTTAGTAGATTTGAGAACAAACCCCTCAGAAGAATGTTGGGAGTTAAATGGCAAGACAGGATTAGAAATGAAACTCTGAGAAATAAGCTCATGGTAAGGGGTAGATGGCGATGGTTTAGGCATGCTTTTCGCACACCCCAAGAGAGATTAGTTCACCAAACGTATAACTGGGCTCCACACGGTACTAGAAGAGATGGAAGACCAGGCATACATGGCTGAGGACTCTGAAGCGTGAAGTAGGAGAAGACGAATGGAGATATATTGAATTGAAAGCTCAAAATAGAAACGTCTAGCGAAACCTAACCGAGGCCTTTTGCATCAATAGGCGTAGGCGATGATGATGATGATGATCATGAAATGTTATGGCACATTAAGAAAATATCACAAGACACGGAAGAGAAAGGAAGATGGCCTTAGAAGCCAGCAATGATTGCAATACTAAATTACCCAAGAGATTAACTCGCGCGGACTAAGAGTAGATCTGATCTAGATTGGTTGCTACGTGTCCTCTGAAAGGTCATCTAGAACCTGCACCAGTTGCAAGTACTTTAGTTAGTCATCAAAATGAAACACTTCTAATAACACGCACACACACAAATATATATATATATATATATATATATATATACATATATATATATATATATATATATATATATATATATATATATATATATATATATATATATATAGAGAGAGAGAGAGAGAGAGAGAGAGAGAGAGAGAGAGAGCATTTACACATACATGCGCACACACACACATATATATATGTATATATATATATATATATATATATATATATATATACTGTATATATATAAATATATATATTTATATATATAAATATATATGTTTTACTGTATATAAATGTATGTTTATAATCAAGATTAGTTCCGCATTGAAATTACATCAGCATAAAAGAATACCACTGTAAAAAGCACAAAAATATAATTCATATGAGAAGCTCAAGTTCATTTAAATAACTAGGTTACATTTCAATTAAGCTCTCAAAAGCACAAAATAATCCTTGAAAGAAAAAAGAAAGAAGAAACTGAAATACATTGAGACATTTCCATTAGAAGTTATCTACAAATAAGGATGACATATAAACAACGAAAAACACAGCACCAAAATCTGTTCAGAGATTTACATGAATTTAGTATTCGGAAGATATGAGAGGCTTTCTCCCTAAGGATTGACCAACGTTTGTTGATCTGTGTACAAAAAAAAAAAAAAAAAAATAAGACAAGCGGTTGGGCTTCGTGATGAATATAGTTATTAGTCACACGTTCTGTTGCTGTTCATATATATATATATATATATATATATATATATATATATATACATATATGTATATATACATATATATATATATATATATATATATATATAAATATATATATATATATATATATATATATATATATATATACTATATATATACACACACACACATATATATATATATATACATATATATATACAGTATGTATATATATACATATATATATATATATATATATATATATATATATATATATATATATATATACATGTATACATTTATATTTTCATATTTATGCATATATATATATATACATACAGTATATACATTTATATTTCTATATTTATGCATATATATATATATATATAAATATATATATTTATTTATATACATATATATAAATATATGTATAGTATATATATATATATATATATATATATATATATATATATACATATACACATCATCTTCATTATCATCATCTGCCGTTACTAATCC
>NC_090729.1:128118827-128131327 GCF_036898095.1 Palaemon carinicauda
TTATGAAAAGGGAAGGGTATCAGGCCAATAAATGTATAAGTTATTGATCACATATAATCGAAATAAAGGCGAGTCCAAAGTGATGTAATATAAGACCCGTTTGTTGAGAGCGCGCATCCATCTCCAAACATCCACACGAACTTAATGTTTACAAATAGCGTAACCGATAACCCGGATCCTGCAAGGGAAGTGAACAGCTCATAACGTCTAATGAAATCACAAGGTAACACTTATGTTAAGTTATGCAACGCTTTTGCTTTGGATTTATCGCCTGGCCAGAACAAAGCTTTCGGAATGGGGAACAGGTGCTGGTGCCATAGACGCCCCTCCGTCACCTTCCTCCTTTTCCATTGACCAAAAAGAGGTTAAAGCGCCTCTAAAAAATAAGAAAATGAAATTTGCGGATTATCTTTAACCCACATCCTATCCCAAACCACCAACAAATAAAAGATGCAGATCATCCCACAACCTAAATCATCTACAACCTAAAAACCAACCAAACACCTAGGGACTGCAAGTATGCAAGAGCCCGTGCCTGGCAATCTGAAACAAAAACAACACACATAGACGCCGAGGAAAAAAGATGTAAAATTTAGCAAAAAATTTTTATCTGGTTGAAAATTATCATATAATCATGAAATGTGGGAGAGACTAAAGAAAGCAGAACGTCTCAAACAACATTTCATCGTCTAATGGGCGCTCGCCTCTTGACTGTTAACATAAGCTATTTACAAAAAAGCAACCTGGCCTCCTACCCCCTCCTACCCCGTCCTCCGCCTCGTCTCGACTCGTACACCTGCAACCCTTCAGGGATCTTAATACAAGTGACTACCAGAACCAAGTTGATTCTTGGCTCTCTTGGGCGAGCTAGTAGGATCTCAGGATGTTATTAATAGGATAGATAACTGTGTTTGTAAAGGATGAGCACTAAATGGGTAACCTGCGGCGACAACGAGCACTTGCAGATGAAAAGAGATTGGATATCTGGCCACCTGTAGCTCAAAATTAGGTTGATGGTTCCGGAAACTGAGGTTTGGTTTATAAGGGACTTCTTTGAATCCGGTGATCCAGGTTTTAAGATCTCTATACATGTTTTTTTTTTTAATTTAATAGATATGATTTATATCTGTATTTGTAGAAGATTTTTATCTCTAATTTATTTTTGGATCACCTAAATTTTATTTTTCATAGTCTTATTCCCTCCCAAATCTATTCGTACCAGCTCTGTAAGAGTGAACCTTTAGTCCTAGGGTTGCATAACATACGTCTTTTGAATACTACTATTTTAATTCAACTGTTTTTTAGTAAATAAGTTAATATATTTACTTGGTTTTACTATAATCATATAGGATTATTTTTAAGTAAACAAGCAAGGGGACCCTATCTTGTTCATGTGTAATCAAATGTATAATTATGGAGCTCACCAAAACGGAAAACTGGGTTTAGATAATTCAAAAGTTCGTGAAAAATACAGAACATCTCAATGTCATGTTTTTCAAGGAAATTACAACATCAAGAGATATCAAAATAACTGTAATATATGCATTACTGAAAGAAGAATAAAACTCAAAAGGAGGAAATATTCATCAAGATTAGTATTAAAAAGTAAGACCCATTTCTTTCTTGGCAAATCTAATTTCCATTTCACCAATAGCTACAGTTTTTTTTATTTTTTTTTTTATTTTTTTTTTTTTATCACTGGTGAATGTTAGACTCTGTGCAGATAATGTAACTAAATTTAGTGGATACTAAGGATCATTCAGCAAGTGTTTAAGGCTGTAAAAATGTTAAAACATAGATAAAAACGTTATTTATCTTATAAGTTTACTCAATATTTTCTTTTGGCAGGTGAAGTTCTTTCCGTCTATATACATCCTGCAATTCAATTTTTTTTTTTTTTTGTGAATGCTTATGAATGAAGCCAATATTCTATATCCTCCCAAACACCTGACCGCCCCTCCCCCCATCTCTCCCCTCATCTTTTTTCCCTAAGGAACACACCTCTCCTTCTTTTATTGTTTATTATCAAAGCATCTAAAAAATCCATCTCATGTTTTTACGACCCAGGTAGGTTCTTGAAGAGATCCATCATGATTGAGTTTGGTCAACAAGGAGGCTCATTCACGGGTAGATTATCACTCATAACTAATATATCCTACGTAAAAGAGGTTAGAGATTAAAGCAACGGCGAGCATATCAGTCCTTCACCTGCACGCTCTTCTCGTGAGGTCAGGAGACCAATGTTTACACGAACTCCAGGATGCCTCGCTTCCTTTTCATCTTCAAGGGACTTCACGATAGTGAGCCCTCTCCTCCTTCCTGGAAAGCTCAAGAAGACCAAGGATTCGAAAGTGGTTATCCTGAAAAAGCTTCCATCCTGCTTTCGATTCACTTGATTCGCAAACAAAGGAGAAAATCTCCCCTGTGCAGAAATCTTCGCAGTAATGAGGTTCTCGTCTCCGGCTCGACAAAGTACTTGATCCGGAGGCCAGATTCGTCAGCACAAACACGTCCGGTCAGAAGGTTACGCTACGCAAACTTCGATGATAAGGATTAGGAGATAAATCAGGGGTCTCAAGAGCTTTGAAAACAAGACGCACGCTTGGACCGCGGCTACCGTGTTATGAGTCTGACGTCACCAACGGAGGGTTGATACCGCGTCCAATCGGAACCTTCGAGGGCCTGCATGGTCAAGCGTGTGACTGCTCTTGGCCAATGGCATTGCGGCGATATCGTGACGTTAATCCTTGTAAGTTGATTTCAGCCAATTGGAATGCAGGAGACAAGTGGTTTTTATCTTTTATGTACAGGAATGCACCAATTGTGGTTGCTTGTCAGGTAATATGTATACTTTGCTGTGTGAATGAAGGCATTCATGAAATGGCTGGAGATGAAGGGGTTTAATCTCACCTTATAAGACGATGAAATTCCACTTATAAAGGGATGAATGAATACAACTGTGAAGAGCGGAATTCTAAAAATGAAGAAAAAAACATATTCAAGAAAGGCTGTTGGGAAAAAAATGTAGTAATGAAATTAATTGGAAAAAACAGCTTACCCTCTTCTGATCAAAATACACTTGACTTATGAACGTCTGCTCATGTGACTACACAAGTATCTGCCAGAACCAAAAATGCCTAAATAAATCTCAAATTTTGTTTATTAGTCTAATATACATAAAAGCTTTTTGTAGGTAATAAAGACTAATTTCTTGGTGTATAACGTACCGAAAACATCGTTTTATAGATTATAGATTATAAATCTATTCTTTAGTGTTTCGATAAATAAGAAACCTAAATAAAAACTGGGAATGTAAGTAAATGGAGCATGACAATATTTTCGTCTAATTCAAATCTAAAATGGCAATTTTTTTTCTTATTATATCTACACCATCATAAAATCACACACAAGCGCTGAACTCTAAATTGGAAGCATGATAGCTTACGTTTATGTATTATTATTATTATTATTATTATTATTATTATTATTATTATTATTATTATTATTATTTTTAGTTAATCTATAACCCTAATTGGAAAAGCAAGATGCTAAAGCCATAGCGTTCCAACAGAAAAAAAAAAATAGCCAAGTGAGGAGACGAGGAAATAAACAAACTATAAGAGAAGTAAAAAACAAGCAAAATAAAATATTTTAAGAACGGTAATAACATCATTCAATTAGATCTTTCATAGACAGAAATATGAATATTCGTAAGAATTCGAAGGCGAACTACGATGCTGAACTAAGTCACTTGGAATGCAGAAGAAATTTGACCCTTTGATGTAAGAGATAAGGGGAAAACAATAACTAGATAGAATTCATTACCTGATCAACTTCCTAAATCAATTTCCTTAAACTTGAAGGTTAAGGTCTGCGAAATTGATAGCGTGTGAATTGCATGCCTTATTCTAACTCAAGAAAGTAGAGATAAACCATTTCAAGGAAGATGAAGAGGGTATGTGCAATATTATGGCTATTGATAATCAATTGACTTTATCAATAAGGAATTAAGAACACAAGAGAAAGGTCTTCTGTGGTAGCTTAGTAAGTAAGTAAGTAAGTAAGTATGTAAGTAATAATAATAATAATAATAATAATAATAATAATAATAATAATAATAATAATAATAATAATAATAATAATAGAGTTATAAGTTCGTGCAGATTTCTTTTAACATAAACTATTTGTTTTGTAGTTTTAACAGCACCGTGCAATATTGGTTCAATTCGTCTTTGAAGTAAAAACCAGTTATCGCTCCAAAAACGTATTTTTTGGGGTCTAGGGGGAGGGGGGACTAGTAGTGATTTTCGGCATGAGTTTTCTAAACCACATCCTGGACTCACCTTTCAGCTTGGCACAATAAATTGCATAAAAAATATATTTCTTTTGAAGCCATACTGTTCTGTATATTATATTGCCCAGTCAGTATGTAGAACAACACGAATGAAATATGCTGTAAAATGGATAAACGTCATTGTATACCATTTTAACTAGTACTTAATGTGACGTACATACATATTATCATGGGAATTATTTTGACGACGTCTACAATGGGGTAGTCCAATGGCGGAAAGCATTTGTAAATTGACTTACTTGGCATCAAACAAATGCCATCAAATAACCAGTTATTTGAGTTATAAGGTATTAGTGATCAAGGAATAATGATGGAATTTGCACAAGTATAATATCTAAATTGATGATGATGATGGGTTGTGATGGAGGAGCAACAGATATGTAAAAATATGTGATGCGCTTTTCAGCTTTTTTCTCATTCCAGAGTAACGGGATAATAAGCTAGACTTTAACTATGTTTCGAAAGTTTCTTGCTAATTAACCGCTCCAGTACAATGAAGTGATTCCAATAGCTCTTTATCAACAGAAAATAAATGGCTAGTTAAATTTACAGCGATCTCCTAAAATGTTTATAAAAATAACCTTCAAAGTATCCATGAAAATCAAAACTATAATGCCATAATTTAGAGAACGAGTCTCAAACAAACTGGGATACCAGTATCTAAATAATGCTCATCTGATGTTTAAAATTTTTTGAAAACGGTGAAGGTTCTGTTCAGGAATATTTCTATCGCAAAATAAGTACCAAAACTGGAGGAAAACAACACATAATTAGAGGGATACTCAGTAGAGCGCAGACCTCCACCGCGGCAGCGTATTTCTTAACTTTTTGCTCAACCTTAACATGTATCAATTGGTGAGGATTTTCATACGCTCAAATATGAACCAAGTTTGTAGTCTCTGTCACAATGATGTCCAAACGTATGGTTGAATACGTGAATTGGACGTTTTGCTTAACCGTGACCTTGACCTTGACCTTCTAAAATTTTATCGTTTCCAGCTTTTTACATAACAGTTAATCCCTGCAAGTTTCATTACTCTACGATTAAAATTGTGGCCAGGGAGCTGTTCACAAACAAACGCACAAACAGGGGGTAACGTCCCTGACTGGTGAACGCCAGACTGGGGTTCGAGTCCTGCTCAAACTTTCAAGGTTTTTGGACGTTGCAACTTCACCATCCTTGTGAGCTAAGGATGGGGCGTTGGGGGAGCCTATAGGTCTATCTGCTGAGTTATCAGCAGCCATTGCCTGGCCCTCCTTGGTCCTAGCTTGGGTGGAGTGGGGGCTTGAGGGCTGATCATATGTATATATGGTCAGACTCTAGGGCATTGTCACTGTCCCTTGCCTCTGCCATTCATGAGCGGACTTTAAAAAAAACCATAACCTCATTCCAACTTCTTTGGCGGAGGTAAAATTTAAGACTCTCTTAAGCCAAAGCAAGCAAAGGTGTTACCTGTCATTCAAATGTGCTAATTAAGTACCATCCTTACCATTGTTAACAAGAAAATTAGAAGCAACATCACATTACCTATTTTTAATAACCATTGGAAAAAAACGATAATCACAAATTTCCTGGGTCAGTTGTAAGTAAACATTTAGTGCAAACTGAAGAACACTTCTAAACAAAATCGCATGGTATGATCCTTAAGACATAAAACCCGATAACCGATCCAGCCATTGGTAACTGATTAGCAATTAGAGATACGCCATTTTTCATTGTGACCTTTGACCCGACGGGGTTGGTTATAGCATCACACAGGCGGTGCACGGTGGACAATACCAAAAGGTGTATTCACCCACTTTTTAGCTAACTTCTTTGCCTCCATTCCCTATTATTTTTTCCCATCTTTCTGTACGACTTTCTTTAACTTTTACCTCATAGTACAAAATCGGTTATTTCCCCCAAGCAGGGCTTCAGCAAGGAATGACCAACTCTTATTATTATTATTATTATTATTATTATTATTATTATTATTATTATTATTATTATTATTATTATTATTATTATTTGTCTTGTCCATAATTAAATTTCTTAGGTCCATTCCTCTAGGTAATTTGTTTCCGAAAGGTGACATCTAGATGGGCATACATAATTTACATATATTTACAGCAAACATGTGAAAATCAACGTAAACACCGAAAGTGTACTTTTTAACAAGTCCCTTTTTAATTACTATTTGCACAAAGTTTGATGGCAAGAGTTTCTAACACGAGTGTCTTGAAAGTAAGAAGTTAAAAAAATCAGTAAAAATTGCTAAATTCTTAGAAGTATGCTAAATGCAGTTTCGGGACTTCTCGTAACCTCTTGCCTGCTTGCCTGAATACTGATAACATCTAGCACAGACATCGGAAATTTAGGTCGAATTGTATGCTACAGAAGAATTGGTATCGTCAATGACATTAGAACCAATGGATATTTGTATACATAAGGGTAATAGATCATAGCCTTGTTTATTACGAATGACTCGTACTAATTCAAATCCATCTTTTATGGGTTGGAAGTCTGTAAGAGCCTGGGAACAAAGTATGGGCCATGAAATTCCGAAGCTCGCAAGTGAGTGTCATATCTATCTAAACCAATCCCAGGATTTCTAGTTTCTGGAGCAAATGCAGTAATGATTAACCTAACGCGTTTACGATGGCCCCTGAAAGGTGAATAGAATCTTAGATATAACTCTTGGTAGCCCTGTAAATTATTAGAAAGTTAAGAGAAAAAGCCACAAAAAGATTCCTGCAATGTTGCAAGAGCTCGTTTCTGGGCCACAGGAAAAGGAAATCTATAAGAAAAGAAGAAAGAAGAGTTTCTCATCAGGCTTAATGGCATAGTGCCTAAAATAGTCAGGGGTAAGAAAGGGGTGCTATAAGAGAGGCAAATATCAAATGAGTGAATGTGAGGTATGTAAAAAGTGGTTGATTCAAGTACAATGGTGTGGGATAAGAACTTGAGGATGTGCAGAATGTACAGAAACTGGAGCTTGAGTGTGCAATATCAAAACAATGTTATATTATCGTTACTTCGAACTCTATCTACTTTTTTGTTTCTCAACCGACATTTTTCATCTAAAAGCACTTGAAAGATAATTCCATGCATAATACAATTTACATGTGAAATTCTCTTAGCATTTTGATTGTTGCTATATATGTATAGCTATACTTTTATTATGTTACTGTCAAAGGTCACTGATTTTTATAAGTAAGATTTTTGTTTTTGTTGAAAACGAATGTATTAATTGTAGGCTATAAAATTCCATATTTTTTATGTTCGAATGACAATAATTGGCTTATAATAATTTTTTTTTTTTTTTGGTAAAGCTTGATTTAATTTAGTTTAGTCTTTAGTTTCTATAAGTATTGGGTTTCATCGGTAACTTTACCTCACCACTGGGAATCATAAGGACATAGTTTTCATATTTATGAGCTATCTACTTACCAGTGGTGAACCCTTTGCCTTAAATCCTAGAATGTCCCTCCCCTCACACACACACAGACTGTATATAGGCTACAGCAGACTCTGGGCTTCAGTATATGTATCCAATGCTTACACATGAGAAAGATTGGCTCACATAAAATATTCTCGTCTGAATCGGCCAAATGCATAACATTTACCTAGAGAACTAGACACACGAAAATATCTTATGTTAGCCAATCTTGCTCATGTGTGAGCATTTGAAACATATACTGCAGCCCAGAGCACCCTCCTTCTTTGACTAAACCTATCCACATTTGGGGGGGGGGGGGGGGGGGCAGTCCAGCTAGGTGCCGGTCCAAAGCCCGGATAAATAGGGAGGGGTTGACGTCAGGAAGGGCATTCGGCTGTGAAAATCCCCGCCAAAACCCATGAAATGGAAGCCGTATAGCGACCCTGCATAGCGGGAAAAGCTTTAATCGAAGAAGAAGAAAGCTCTGGACTACAGTATACAGTATGTACCAGATACTTACACATGAGCAAGACTGGCTACCATGAAATATTCTCGTCTGTCTATTTCTCTGGGCAAATTTTACGTGTTTGGACGATTCAATTAACGTATCTAGCACTTTATGCATCTTTCAGCATATTAATAACAAAAAAGAACTTTCACAAGCAGGAAAAGGAATTATTATTATTATTATTATTATTATTATTATTATTATTATTATTGCTTGCTAAGCTACAACCCTACTTGGAAAAGCAGGATACTATAAGCCAGAGGGCTCCAACAGGGAAAATAACCCAGCGAGGAAAGGAAATAAGGAAATAAACTATATAAGCTGTAAGAAGTAATGAATAAAAATATAAAATATCTTAAGCTTAGTAACATCGTTAAAATATAGTAAGAACACACCTTAGCTATAAGAGGTATGCAGCAAACGTTTATTTACAAATACCATATAAGAATGGATAATGTATTTCTCAAAAAGTCAAAGAAAATGGTAGAATCGTATGAGATACTAAAATAGACACCTTTCCCTTAAAATTCTTGACGAGCCGAGTAAACTAAATAGGTACCCAGGTCAGAAAGAGTTGTCTACGGCACCGGACGCTCTTGCTTGAATATATAAAATAGACTTTAGACTTTATAGCCCTCAATGAAAATGTTTTGATTAAAGATACTGTGCGATCCAATTATAGGAAACCTATAACCCACTCAAAAATATGTAGGTTGGCAATAGATAAAATGAAATTTAATTATTTATTTGCGACTGGCTTGAATTAGGCATAGTATCTAAACATCAGATATAGTCTCTCTTCTACATTTTCAAAATTAGCCGTATATTTATACGGAGAATTTTAACAGTGTAGCCAAAAATGCAATAATCTGAATTTCCAGAATTCCACGGTCCTTTTATTTTCCACAAACGATATGTAATTAATGCCAATGGAATCTATGAAAGCTGGAAGAATTTTATTTATTAAGTTACTCTCTAGAGTAATGGGCCAGGTAGTGAGAAAAGTGAAGAAGATCGGAATGAGTTCTGGAATGATTTAACTAGGTGTGTAGAAGGACTGGGTAGAAGGAATTATGTAGTTGTTATGGGTGACTTGAATGCTAGAGTGGGCGCTGGAGAGGTAGAAGGTGTCATTGGTAAGTATGGCGTACCAGGTGAAAATGAGAGTGGTGAGAGACTGGTAGACATGTGTGTTGAACAAGAGATGGTAATAGGTGCTAGCTTCTTTAAAAAGAAAGATAAGAATAAGTATACATGGGTAAGAGTGGCAAATGGAAGAGTAGTAGAAAGGGCATTAATGGATTATGTGTTGGTAACTAAAAGAATGTTTGGAAGATTGAAAGACGTGCACGTGTTTAGGGGTATGGCTAACGGTATGTCTGATCATTTTTTGGTGGAAGGAAAATTAGTTGTAGCAAAAGAGTGGGGGAATAGCGTAGGTGGATGTAAAAGGGAGGTAGTGAGGATTGAAGAGCTAATAAAACCGGGGGTAAAAAGTAAATATCAGGAAAGGTTGAAAATGGCATATGATGAGGTGAGAGTAAGAGAAACTGGTAATTTAGAGGAGGAATGGAAGTTAGTAAAAGAAAATTTTGTTGGGATTGCAAGTGATGTATGTGGCAAGAAGGTTGTTGGAGGCAGCATGAGGAAGGGCAGTGAATGGTAGAATGAAGGAGTGAAGGTGAAAGTGGAAGAGAAAAAGAGGGCTTTTGAAGAATGGCTGCAGAGTAATAGTATAGAGAAGTATGAAAAATATAGAGAGAAAAAGGTGGAAGTAAAGCGCAAGGTACGTGAGGCAAAGAGGGCAGCTGACCTGAGGTGGGGTCAGGGATTGGGTCAGTCATATGAAGAGAATAAGAAGAAGTTTTGGAAAGAAGTGAAGAGAGTAAGGAAGGCTGGCGCAAGAATTGAAGAGACAGTGAAAGATGGAAATGGAAGGTTGTTAAAAGGAGAGGAGGCAAGGAAAAGGTGGGCGGAATATTTTGAAAGTTTGCTGAATGTTGAGGATAATAGGGAGGCAGATATAATTGCTGTTCCAGGTGTTGAGGTGCCAGTGATGGGAGATGAGAATGAGAGAGAGATAACAATAGAGGAAGTGAGGAGAGCACTAGATGAAACGAGAGTAGGAAAAGCATCTGGTATGGACGGTGTGAAAGCTGAGATGTTGAAGGAAGGGGGTGTGACTGTACTTGAATGGTTGGTGAGATTGTTTAATATGTGTTTTGTGTTGTCAATGGTACCAGTAGATTGGGTTTGTGCATGTATTGTACCACTATATAAGGGTAAGGGAGATGTGCATGAGTGTTGTAATTCAAGAGGTATTAGTTTGTTGAGTGTAGTTGGAAAAGTGTATGGTAGAGTACTGATTAATAGGATTAAGGATAAAACAGAGAATGCAATCTTGGAAGTACAGGGTGGTTTTAGAAGAGGTAGGGGTTGTATGAATCAGATTTTTACAGTTAGGCAGATATGCGAGAAATATTTAGCAAAAGGTAAGGAGGTGTATGTTGCGTTTATGGATCTGGAGAAAGCATATGATAGAGTTGATAGGGAAGCAATGTGGGATGTGATGAGGTTATATGGAGTTGGTGGAAGGTTGTTGCAAGCAGTGAAAAGTTTATACAAAGGTAGTAAAGCATGTGTTAGAATAGGAAATGAAGTGAGTGATTGGTTTCCGGTGAGAGTGGGGCTGAGACAGGGATGTGTGATGTCGCCGTGGTTGTTTAACTTGTATGTTGATGGAGTGGTGAGAGAGGTGAATGCTCGAGTGCTTGGACGAGGATTAAAACTGGTAGGCGAGAATGACCATGAATGGGAGGTAAATCAGTTGTTGTTTGCGGATGATACTGTACTGGTAGCAGACACAGAAGAGAAGCTTGACCGACTAGTGACAGAATTTGGAAGGGTGTGTGAGAGAAGGAAGTTGAGAGTTAATGTGGGTAAGAGTAAGGTTATGAGATGTACGAGAAGGGAAGGTGGTGCAAGGTTGAATGTCATGTTGAATGGAGAGTTACTTGAGGAGGTGGATCAGTTTAAGTACTTGGGGTCTATTGTTGCAGCAAATGGTGGAGTGGAAGCAGATGTACGTCAGAGAGTGAATGAAGGTTGCAAAGTGTTGGGGGCAGTTAAGGGAGTAGTAAAAAATAGAGGGTTGGGCATGAATGTAAAGAGAGTTCTATATGAGAAAGTGATTGTACCAACTGTGATGTATGGATCGGAGTCGTGGGGAATGAAAGTGATGGAGAGACAGAAATTGAATGTGTTTGAGATGAAGTGTCTGAGGAGTATGGCTGGTGTATCTCGAGTAGATAGGGTTAGGAACGAAGTGGTGAGGGAGAGAACGGGTGTAAGAAATGAGTTAGCGGCTAGAGTGGATATGAATGTGTTGAGGTGGTTTGGCCATGTTGAGAGAATGGAAAATGGTTGTCTGCTAAAGAAGGTGATGAATGCAAGAGTTGATGGGAGAAGTACAAGAGGAAGGCCAAGGTTTGGGTGGATGGATGGTGTGAAGAAAGCTCTGGGTGATAGGAGGATAGATGTGAGAGAGGCAAGAGAGCGTGCTAGAAATAGGAATGAATGGCGAGCGATTGTGACGCAGTTCCAGTAGGCCCTGCTGCTTCCTCCGGGGCCTTAGATGACCGCGGAGGTAGCAGCAGTAGGGGAGTCAGCAGTATGAAGCTTCATCTGTGGTGGAAATGTGGGAGGTTGGGCTGTGGCACCCTAGCAGTACCAGCTGAACTCGGTTGAATCCCTGATTAGGCTGAAGGAACATAGAGAGTAGAGGTCCCCTTTTTGTTTTGTTTCATTGTTGGTGTCGGCTACCCCCCAAAATTGGGGGAAGTGCCTTGGTATATAGATAGAAGTTACTCTCAAATAGAATTCCTTAATTTTGTTAATTCTGATGTATATTAGTAGGAAAATTTCAAATCAAATAAGCTCTTACAAATTCAAATACTTCGAAACTATTTTCAAAATATTTGATTCGAGAGAATAAAGTTCTTTTGGGTAAACACACAAACACACACACGCACACATACACACACAGACAAACACACACAGACACACACACACACACACACACACACACACACACACTATATATATATATATATATATATATATATATGTGTATATATATTGTATATATATAAGATTTTCATAAATTTAATGTGTATTGTGTTACAATGATCCCAAGCAAAATCTGTAAATAGATAAGCCA
>NC_090729.1:128133827-128138827 GCF_036898095.1 Palaemon carinicauda
TGATGACGACCGATATGGCGACAATTATTAATCAATATATAAATTTCCCGTCTATCCTGACTTGAATACGAGTTAATTTCTTTTAATTATTCCCCGTAAATCTGAACACATGATTATGCTTTACAAAACTTATGTGCGTAGTACACTCGAGTACTGCAATGTGATATGGTACCCACACTACCAAAAGGATATTGCGCAAATAGAGAGTGTACAAAGGTCCTATACTGCTAGAATAGAAGAAGTTAAGGACCTTGATTACTGGGAAAGACTGCAATTTTTAAAACTATACAGTCTAGAAAGGAGAAGAGAACGCTACATGATAATACAAGCATGGAAGCAAATAGAAGGAATTGCTGAAAACATCATGGAGCTTAAAGTATCAGAAAGAGCAAGCCGAGGTAGATTAATAGTGCCAAAAAGCATTCCAGGTAAACTGAGAAAGGCGCACAGGACATTAATCCACTACGCACCAGCATCGATAATGCAGCGACTATTTAATGTGCTGCCAGCTCATCTAAGAAACATATCAGGAGTGAGCGTAGATGCGTTTAAAAATCAGCTCGATAAATACCTAAGATGCATCCCAGACCATCCAAGACTGGAAGATGCAAAATACACCGGAAGATGTATTAGCAACTCTCTGGTGGATATACGAGGTGCCTCACACTGAGGGACCTGGGGGAACCCAAACAAAAAATAAGGCAATAAGGTAAGGTTCATCATCTCCTCCTATGCCTATTGACGCAAAGGACCTCAGTTAGATTTAGCCAGGCGTCTCTATCTTGAGCTTTTAAATCAATACTTCTCCATTCATTATCATCTGCTTTACGCTTTATAGTCCTCAGCCATGTAGGCCTGGCTCTTCTAAGTCATCTAGTGCCTTGTGGAGCCCAGTTGAAATTTGGGTGAACTAATCTCTCTTGGGAAGTGCGAAGAGCATGCCTTAAACAATCTCCATCTACCCCTCATCATAATCTCATCCACATATGGTACTCTAGTAATCTCTCTTATAGTTTCATTTCTAATCCTGCACCGCCATTTCACTCCCAATATCCTTTTGAGGGCTTTCCCGTAAATAAATCACATTTATTTCTAGACCTATGTTTGAAATATTGAATGAAATAGTTTATAGATTATAAAGGCTGCTGAAGTAGAATCATTAGAAGCTTGGATATGTATATGAAACATCCAAACAAATTTGACTCTAAGATATTTTGACACTAAAACAATCCCCCCAGTAAAAGTTCCTTGTTGGCGTTCGTGAGTATGCTTGAGAGAGAGAGAGAGAGAGAGAGAGAGAGAGAGAGAGAGAGAAATAAAACATAAGGCTGAAAACAGATATCTCTACGGAAGCTGCTTTAACTTCACCGACCATCACAAGCCAGAATTCTCCGGAGAGCCAATTATATATACAGAGAACATAACCCTTTCGCGTCTGGCCAAATGCGTCGAGGAGACTTCGCAGATGTCGCTGAGTTCGGCAGAGCTGCGTAGCTCGCATTGGATTTGTCCTGATTGCTGGCGACGTCGAGGGTGGATCTGTTTACGAGCTGACATAGACCTATGTGGTGAGGGGTTGGGGGGGGGGGGGGCAAATTTCAGGTGATTTTCTTCTAGTAAGAGATAGGATATTTTAGTTAAAAACAGGTAATTATTATGTGATATCTTTAAATTTTTCCGATTCACATTCTCAGTTGCAAACTCAGTAAAAGTTATCGTTTTAGTACAATTATCTGGCGAATTCATAAACGTATTTGCCTACTTCATGTATTAGAAGGGCTAATAGCCAGCTAATTGTATGTTCATTGATTACCATAAGATGAACTGACACACAAGACAGTATTTTTTAAAATGATCTTTCAGAAGCAAAGTATTATTAAATGAGGGAATCAATTCAAATCCATAAAAAGGAAACAATACAATAAAGAGACAATCAGATCTGAAGATGAAATGCCGTTCAAAGGACGCTCATGAATCGCAGAGGCAAGGGACTAACAATATCCTAACTAGCAGGACAATGCCCTAAAGACTGACCATAATAGTACAGTAAGCGCCTAAGCGCTTCCCCACCCAATCTAGGACCAGGGAGGGCCAGGCAATGGCTACTGATGACTTAGGAGGAAGACCTATAAGCTTCCCAGAAAACACAATTCCTAGCTCACACGGATGGTGAGCTATCGAGCTTGAGAAGGGCTCGAACCCCTGTCCGGTTGATCCCCAGGCAGGAACGTTTCCAATAGGCCATAACAATACGCGAAAAAGGCAAGATTGCGTTTCTAAAGCAGCTCCATCATCAGTTTACTGTGTATATTAATAAGTTATTTATAAATGATACATAAAAAGATACATACAACCAAATTTGAAAATAGCGTAATAGTTGTTCATCAGTTTGTTCTTACGACAGTTTCTGTATATCAGCCTTAGGTTGAATAAATGAGAGTATAGTAACAAAAGTCTATCTGGTTAAAATTCCAGCTGTTATGCTTACAGTAGATCAACATCCCTTCTTCAAAGAAATGATTTCAAAACTAGAAAAATAAAAACTTGAATAGTTTCTTTAATGTATCATAGGGCTTCCGCCCAATATTAGGAGTGAAATGATGATAACATCATATATCTTAAAGCAAAAAGGAATAAAAAAAGATTATTTACTGACAAAAAAAAAATAAACAAAATAAAGGACACTAATAAGAACTTCTCATATTGAGATAAAACAATTTTTCAGTGCCAAGACCCAATACTTTGGACCCATAAAAATATCATTATTATTATTATTATTATTATTATTAGTTAAGCTACAACCCTAGTTGGAAAAGGCGTGATGCTATAAGCCCAAGGGCTCCAACAGGGAAAAATAGCCCAGTGAGGAAAGGAAACAAGTAAATAAATAAACTCCAAGAGAAGTAATAACAATCAAAATAATTTTTTTAAAGATAATTAACAACATTAGTTTAGATCTATCATATATAAACTATAAAATCTTTCTTAAAAAAAAAAACGAGAGGAAGAGAAACAAGATAGAAAAAGCGTGCCCGAGTGTACCCTCAAGCAAGATAACTCTAACCCAAGACAGTGGAAGACCATGGTACAGACGCTATGGCACTACCAAAGACACTGAATAAAACAGCTGTTGACGAAATTAGTAGTCTTATTTAAAAAGGGAAAACCAGAAATCATGTAACAAAGAATGATTGAAAAAACTAAGAAAAGGAGAATCTTGTTAATACCCTGAGTCTTTTTACTCTATAACTTAGTTTCAGAAGCGAGTCTGTCGCTTCCTTTTATTAAGTTAAGCTTACACTTTTTTCCAATCTTTCCCTCTTTTCTTCGGACCTGGGCTAGAAAAATTCATTAGGTAACGAGTCCCTTTGGCGTCTATCTTAAGTAAGCTATCGAACCTTGTATAATAAACGGGGTAAAGAGGTACACAAGTCTTAATCTCGAATAAGATTTAAAAATCGACAAATAACCTAGTTCTGAAATTTAAAATCTTGAAAATCTGAAGAAATATTTCCTTGAACCAGAGTGACTAGAGAAAATTAAAGATTTTAAGCCCTCAGAAGAATACTGGGAGTTAAATAGGAGGACAGGATTCGAAATGCAACTATAAGACAGATTACTCGAGTGCCATATGTGGATGAGATCATGGTGAGGGGTAGATGGAGATAGTTTGGCCATGTTCTTCGCACTCCCCAAGAGAGTTTAATTCACCAATCTTGTAACAGGGCCCCACAAGGCACTAGAAGAATTGAAAAACACAGGCCTACATGGCTGAGAACTATGAAGCGTGAAGTAGGAGATGATGAATGGATAAGTATTGATTTAAAAGCTCAAGATAAGAGACGACTGGGGAAATCTAACTGATCCTCTTTGCGTCAATAGGCGTAGGAGGAGATGATGATAAAGACTTTATAAGATATTTTCTCCTTTTCAATTATGTTCCTCTGAGTGAGTATATTATACAGATCAAGATGTTTCATAAAAAAAAGTTATTTCTATTTCCATTTCGTCCTATCGATAGCCAATCGAGAGAAGATAGCTTTATCCAAGTGAAAATGGCGTAAGGAGATAGCTCAAGAACAGGAACGTATTATGACCCATTATCCGGAAAGCAAAGCTTTTGTTGAGGGTGCTCAGGATAGAGGAGAGATCCTCCGGCATACTAAGGAGTCTCAAGTGGAGAGTCTGCTACACGGTCTATGCCGATGCAGACTCAAGGAGGTGTGTGAGAGACGATTATACAGATATCAGAACAGCTTAATCTTTTTTATTCATGATTATTTCATCATTATTAATGTCATGCTATTGCTTTGAATTTTTCACTTATGATGTATAAAACTCTTTACAGACAAATCTTAAAACTTTATTTTATGGCTGCAAAGACTTTATCACTCCATTTACTGTATATACCTAGAAGCAAATACATCGCATACATGGTGTGATGTAGCTCGAATGCAATACACACTTCTGATTATATATCATTCTAAAGGGGACGCTGCAACCAGAGTTAAACTTCTACAAATTCCTTTAAATATTTTTCTTAATTATTCAAATCTTTGATTTTCAAACTCCAAAGCTGAAATTTGGTTTGATAATGCAATACATAGATTGGCAGCTCCGAGTCAATATTTTTAATAATTTAATCTATTGGCTCCGTAGGCGTGATGCTGGAATATATTGAATTCTTTAAGAAATAATTCAATACACTGTTTTGCTAAGACAGATGTAAGTATCCTACACGTTTAATTCCAAGTGTAACCAGATTGTGGAATGATCTTCCTAATCAGGTAGTTAAATCGATGGACCTTCTGAAGTTCAGACTTTCTGTAAATACTTTTCTTTCGAGCAGGTTGACAAAAATATCGTTTTATATCTATATATGACTGATATATTCTATTGTTATTGTTGATCTTAAAATGTTTTGATTTCATTCTTTATCTATTGCTTATATAGAGATTAATTGCTATTCCCTAAATTCCTTTCCTCATTGGTCTACCTTT
>NC_090729.1:128141327-128143827 GCF_036898095.1 Palaemon carinicauda
AGAGAGAGAATGCATTAGGTGAACTTTTCTTAAAGTAACCAAATATAGTAAAATGAAAAACATGATTCGCAGTCTCTACTGGATTTTTTTTTTTTAATAACAGCATCAAATACTCCATTAAGGGATTTCATCAACGCTGGAATGATGCTGTTTGTGGAAAATCATTATATCGAATGAATAATAAACAGAATTCAAATAATAATCTCTATAGAAAAACAAACTTTATTAAGACACAAGAAATATAAAATGTCTCTCAGGTTGAACCTTCTTTGTGATTTATTCAAGTTAATTAAATTATTTTAACTTAACCTCAAAAATACTATATTAACTCCACCAGTGAACTTTACTAATACAAAGAAACGCGTCAACCAAAAAAAGTCATTGGAAGCAGAGAGAAAAAAAAATAATTGTTTTTTAAAATGGACTCGACTCAGAATTAGCAGACTCATCCCCTTGCCCACAACTTCCTCATCAAGACTAGAAAACACGTTCTTCTCTTGACAGACACGCCGTTGTTTAAGGCAGAGACCTAACACTTGTCAAGTTTCCTAAAGAAGAGGCGCTCAAGCTCCCCACGGGCCACAAGTAGTCCACCCACATCACAAAGAAGCGCGCATGCGTCAGAAGGGTGCTGACCAAAAAATCCTGATAGTTAGCACGTCGGGAAATGGATAAGATTTGGTGGAAATGGAAGGGATTGGAAATTATCGAGGGGATTGAACGAACACTGCTCATTTCTATTATTATGTGATAGTGTCATTTCCATGTGTGGAAACATTGTATAAATGGTCAATTGTCCTTTTTTGTGGGCGTAGGATGTTGGTTAAAAATAATCTTAAAGCAATTTTCCATTTGACATTTTTGTGACGTTTGCCTAGTTAAGTTAAAGAAAATATTAGGCAAACGTTTTATAAAACATAACTAATAAGAAATAGGATAATATCGTAGCAGTGTAAAAGTAATATGTTATGTTCTGCCTGAATTACGACATTAAAAACTTAATATTGCCATAATTTTGTATTAGTCACACTATTCCAAAAAATATGTTATACTTTAAGGATGGTCAGAGGGTAAAATGAATAAGAATACATGCATGTATCCCGAGCTGGTTACTATCTCGCATAGATTAATCTAAATTCCCGAAAATTTTATATTTGAATCAATGATTAAAATGTCTCTGGTATTGCCAAGTACAGATGACCGAATAAATGTGTTAAAATCACTCAGGCTTCCTATACCCGAGTTCATGTAATAATGAAATCATAGAAAATAAAGCTTTAATTGAATAATAAAAAAACCTTAAGAGAGTTTAACGGCTAGGGCCAGTCCCCACAGGATCATGAAGTAGAGTTGAGGACAAAGCACTGAATCCAAAAGCGTCGCCAAACTCACAGCAGACGTTAGCAGTCTATTACAAGCATCAATAGGTCACCAAGAGAGCGGAAAAGGCCAAGGAGTGTATAAAGTATCTTAACGTGCAAACAAAGAGTGTTTGTTATGCTAAGAGGTCAGTTGAATTCACAAGTAAAGTTCTCGGAATTCCTCGCCTTTTCTCGTCTTTTCTCGTCTTTTCTCGTCTGTGTCTGACCGGTAACAGGTTCACAAAGTATCATGTCATGAACATTATCAGATCAAGAGAAGCAAGTAAGCTTCTTTGGCGCTGGTTTGGGTGGCAGAGCAACTGTTAACATTTTCATTATGTTTGTGACAAGTCATTCTGTCTAATTTGTTAACTTAAATGTAGTGTTCAGAAAGTTAATTTTCGTATCTAATTAGTTTTATATGAACCGGGGAGAGGATTTTACAAAATGAGTGTATGGAATACAGTAAATATTTCCTAATATGAAGTAAATTTATGTTTACTGTATATAAAAAATGAATTGAAACCTATTTATAATTTTTAATCCTAAGATATGGGCAGGAGAAGACTTGGTAGACCAAGAGAAACGTGGCTGATGACAATGCAGAGGGATGGTGTATCTGAGAATTGTGTTGAGCTCAGAGAGATAGCACAGGAAAAAAAGATACATTTGGCGTGAATACAATGAGGCCTTATGCATCCTGTGTGTGCCAGAGGATTAAGTAAGCAATAAGTTATCTATTGATTGTTCAAACAACTGAAGTACATGAGATTGATCAGTCATTGTACGAAAACGCTTGAATTCTAAAGACGTACCACTAAAGTCTAATAAAGGGTTATTGTCTTAAAAAGTGATAACAAAAACATGGTGAAACGAGATAATATCGCAAATATATCTGGAATACTCTACTAAGGAGTGCATTGCACACGCGATTTATGTTACTGCTAAATAAGTAATTGTTTACTTTCGTTGAATGAGTACTGTATAATACTAAAATATTATCTTAAGGACATAAGGAGGAAAGGAGAGTAAAATTTCTTCAGCACAAACTATGGCCATGAATTTTTGATAATATATTAAAAGAAAGGCGTTAAAAAATTAGGCTTGGATATTGCAATGTTAACACCGTAATAACTAGT
>NC_090729.1:128148827-128156327 GCF_036898095.1 Palaemon carinicauda
CCAGGAAACAGGTAAGTGATGTTCCAGGAAACAGGTAAGTGATGTTCCAGGAAAGCAAGGAGCCAGGAGAATGATGTTCCAGGAAAGCAACTTTTAAGGAAAGCGATGTTTCCAGAAAGTGCTGTTAATAGAAAGTAATATTTCAGGAAAGCAATTCTCCAGGAATGCGATATTCTAGGGAAACGATGTTCCAGAAAAACAGGAAAGAGATGTTCCAGCAAAATGATGTTCCTGGAAAGTGATATTCCAGGAAAGTAATGATACAGGAAAGTGGTATTCTAGGAAAGAGGTGTTCCAGGAAAACAAAAAAGCAATGTTCCAGGAATATGATGTTCCAAGATAATGATATTCCAGGAAAGCAAAGTTCCATAAAAGTGATAATCCAGGAAAGTGAAGTCCAAGGAAAGCAAGAAAGTGATGTTCCAGGAAAATGAAGTTCTTGGAAAGTGATATTCCAGCAAAGCAATGTTCCAGGAAAGTAATATTCCAGCAAAGCAATGTTCCAGGAAAGTAATATTCCAGGAAAGCAATGTTCCAAGAAAGTGATATTCCAGGAAAGTAAAGTTCCAGGAAAGTGGTATTCCAGGAAAGTGATGTTCTCAAAAGCGATGGTCCATGAAAAGATGTTCCTGAAAGTTATGTTCCAGGAAAGCAAGGATCCCGGAAAGTGATATTCCAGGAAAGTGATATTCCAGGAAAACAGGAAAGCGATGTTCCAGGAAAGTGATATTCCAGGAAAGTGATATTCCAGGAAAGAAGGAAAGTGTTGTTCCAGGCAAATACTGTTCCAGCCAAATGTTGTTCCAGGAAAGGGAAATTACAGGAAAGCAATTTTCCAGGAAAATTAAATTCCAGGAAAGGGATTTTCCAGGAAAGAAGGAAAGTGATGTTCCAGGAAAGTGGAATGCCAGGAAAGATATGCTCCAGGAAAGTGAAATTTCAGGAAAGCAATGTTCCAGGAAAGTGATTTTCCAGGAAAGCTATGTTCCAGGAAAGCAGGAAGTGATGTTCCAGGATAGTGATGTTCCAGGAGAGCAGTAACCCAGGAAAGTTATATTCCAGGAAAGCAATGTTCCAGGAAAGTGATGTTCCTGGAAAATTATGTCCCAGGAAAATGATGTTCCAGGAAAGTGATGTTCCAGGAAAGCCAAAAAGCAATGTCCCAGAAAAATGATGTTCCAGGAAAGCCAAAAAGCAATGTCCCAGGAAAATGATGTTCCAGGAAAGTTATATTCCAAGAAAGCAATGTTTTGGGAAAGTGATTTTCCAGGAAAACGATGTTCCAGTAAAATGATGTTCCTGGGAAAGGATGTTTCAGGAAAGCAATGTTCCAGGACAGTGATATTCCGGGAAAACGATGTTCCAGGAAAACAGGAAAGCAATGTTCCAGGAAAGTAATGTTCCAGGAAAGCAATGATTCAGGAAAGTGTTGCTCCATATAAGTCATGTTCCAGGAAAATGATGTTTCAGGAAAGTGATGTTCCAGGAAAGCGATGTTCCAGGAAAGCAATGATCCAGGAAAGTAATGTTCCAGGAAAGCAATGTTCCAGGAAAGTGATGTTCCAGGAAAGTGATGTTCCAGGAAAGCGATGTTCCAGCAAAGCAATGTTCCAGGAAAGTGAGGTTCCAGGAAAGTGATGTTCCAGGAAAGCAATGATCCAGAAAAGTGATGGTCCAGGAAAGTGATGTTCCAGGAAAGTAATGTTGTAGGAAAGCAATGTTCCAGGAAAGTGATGATCCAGGAAAGCAATGCTCCAGGAAAACAATGTTCCAGGAAAGCAATGTTCCAGGAAAGTAATGTTCCAGGAAAGTGATGTTCCAGGAGAGCAATGATCCAGGAAATCAATGTTCCAGGAAAGCAATGTTCCAGGTAAGCAATGTTCCAGATAAGCAATGTTCCAGGAAAGCAATGTTCAAAGAAAGTAATGATCCAGGAAAGTAATATTCCAGGAAAGTGATGTTCAAGGAAAGTGATGTTCCAGGAAAGCAATGATCCAGGAAAGTAATGTTCCAGGAAAGCAATGTTCCTGGAATTTGATGTTCCAGGAAAGCGATGTTCCAGGAAAGTAATGTTGCAGGAAAGCAATGTTCCAGGAAAGCAATGTTCCAGGAAAACAATGTTCCAGGAAAGCAATGATCCAGGAAAGTAATGTTCCAGGAAAGGGATGTTCCAGGAAAGCAATGATCCAGGAAAGCAATGTTCCAGGAAAGCAATGCTCAAGGAAAGCAATGATCCAGGAAAGTAATGTTCCAGGAAAGTCATGTTCTAGGAAGGCAATGATCCAGGAAAGCAATGTTCCAGGTAAGCAATGTTCCATGAAAGCAATGTTCAAGGAAAGCAATGATCCAGGAAAGTAATGTTCCAGGGAAGCAATGTTCAAGGAAAGTGATGTTCCAGGAAAGTAATGTTCCAGGAAAGCAATGATCCAGGAAAGTAATGTTCCAGGAAAGCAATATTCCCGGAAAGTGATGTTCCAGGAAAGTAATGTTGCAGGAAAGCAATGTTCCAGGAAAGTGATGATCCAGGAAAGCAATGTTCCAGGAAAAAATGTTCCAGGAAAGCAATGATCCAGGAAAGTAATGTTCCAGGAAAGTGATGTTCCAGGAAAGCAATGATCCAGGAAAGCAATGATCCAGAAAGCAATGTTCCAGGAAAGCAATGTTCAAGGAAAGCAATGATCCAAGAAATTAATGTTCCAGGAAAGTGATGTTCCAGGAAAGCAATGATCCAGGAAAGCAATGATCCAGGAAAGCAATGTTCCAGGTAAGCAATGCTCCAGGAAAGCAATGATCCAGGAAAGTAATGTTCCAGGTAAGCAATGATCCAGGTAAGCAATGATCCAGGAAAGCCATGATCCAGGAAAGCAATGTTCCAGGTAAGCAATGTTCAAGGAAAGCAATGATCCAGGAAAGCAAAGTTCTAGGAAAGCAATGATCCAGGAAAGTAATGTTCCAGGAAAGAAATGATCCAGGAAAGTAATGTTCCAGGAAAGTGATGTTAGTGATGTTCCAGGAAAGCAATGATCCAGGAAAGTGATGTTCCGGGAAAGCGATGTTCCAGGAAAGCAATGATCCAGGAAAATAATATTCCAAGTAAGCAATGTTCAAGGAAAGCAATGATCTAGTAAAAGTAATGTTCCAGGAAAGTAATATTCCAGGAAAGCAATGTTCCAGGAAAGTGATGTTCCAGGAAAGCAAGGTTCAAGGAGAGCAATGATCCAGGAAAGTAATTTTCCAGGTAAACAATGTTCAAGGAAAGCAATGATCCAGGAAAGTAATATTCCAGGTAAGCAATGTTCAAGGAAAGTAATGTTCCAGGAAAGTAATGTTCCAGGAATGCAATTTTCCAGGAAAGTGATGTTCCAGGAAAGTGATGTTCCAAGAAAGCGATGTTCCAGGAAAGTAATGTTCCAGGAAAACAATGATCCAGGAAAGTAATGTTCCAGGAAAGCAATGTTGCAGGAAAGTAATGTTCTAAGAAAGCAATGTTCCAGGAAAGCAATGATCCAGGAAAGTAATTTTCCAGGTAAGCAGTGTTCAAGGAAAGCAATGATCCAGGAAAGTAATGTTCCAAGAAAGCAGTGTTCCAGGAAAGTGATGTTCCAGGAAAGCAATGATCCAGGAAAATAATTTTTCAGGTAAGCAATGTTCAAGGGAAGCAATGATCCAGGAAAGTAATGTTCCAAGAAAGCAATGTTCCAGGAAAGTGATGTTCCAGGAAAGCAAAGATCCAGGGATGTAATGTTTCAGGAAAGCAATGTTCCAGGAAAGCAATGTTCCAGGAAAGTGATGTTCCAGGAAAGCAATATTCCAGGAAAGCAATGAGCCAGGAAAGCAATGTTCCAGGAAAGCAATGATCCAGGAAAGTAATGTTCCAAGAAAACAATGTTCCAGGAAAGTCATGTTCCAGGAAAGCGATGTTCCAGGGAAGCAATGATCCAGGAAAGTAATTTTCCAGGTAAGCAATGTTCAAGGAAAGCAATGATCCAGGAAAGCAATGATCCAGGAAAGTAATGTTCCAGGAAAGTGGTGTTCCAGTAAAGTGATGATTCAGGAAAGTGATGTTCCAGAAAAACAATGTTCCAGGAAAGTGATGTTCTAGGAAAGCAATGTTCTAGGAAAGCAATGATCCAGGAAAGTAATGTTCCAGGAGAGCAATGTTCCAGGAAAGTGATGTTCCAGGAAAGCGATGTTCCAGGAAAGCAATGATCCAATAAAGTGATGTTCCAGGAAAGCGATGTTCCAGGAAAAAAATGATCCAGGAAAGTAATTTTCCAGGTAAGCAATGTTCACGGGAAACAATGATCCAGGAAAGCAATGTTCCAGGAAAGCAATGATCCAGGAAAGTAATGTTCCAGGAAAGTGGTGTTCCAGGAAAGTAATGTTCCAGGAAAGTGGTGTTCCAGGAAAGTGATGATTCAGGAAAGTGATGTTCCAGAAAAACAATGTTCCAGGAAATGGATGTTCTAGAAAAGCAATGATCCAGGAAAGTAATGTTCCAGGAAAACAATGATCCAGGAAAGTAATGTTCCAGGAAAGCAATGGTCCAGGAAAGTGATGTTCCAGGAAATGAGGTTTCACTATTCAGTAGAAATTTGTGAAGACGCACGGCACCTAAACATTAAGGAACCGCCGGAAACAAACATTTTACATAAATTTCTTTTGGGTTAGATACTTGGTTGAAGAGTATCCTTTAACAGCATGCATAATCATTTGAATTTCTTGCATAATACTAGCGCTGGCTGGTAAGCACTCTAGGCCAAACGCATAATTATATACATGTTATGTCGGTATGTCAGCATCACACACAAAAACACAAACACACATACACACATACATACACACACACACACACATATATATATATATATATATATATATATATATATATATATGTATGTATATATATATATATATATATATGTATATATATATATATATATATATATATATATATACATACATATATATATATATATATATATATATATATATATATATATATATATATATATATATATATATATATACACACACACACACACACACATATATATATATATATATATATATATATATATATAGATAGATAGATAGATAGATAGATAGATAATATCAATGTATATTTGGTAGGAATGCAGTATAAGATAGCATCTAAATTAAAAAGTAATTTGAATTCGCATAAATTCATATAGATTTACATAAAACTGCCAGTAACGAACTATGACCATTAGATAAACCCCCAAAAATGGTCCTCAATAAGTCAGACTGTTAACATACGACCTTGAGTGTCTCAGAAATCGAATAATTAGTCATAGATAAATGCAATAAGGGAAATTATAAGTCTCTTCTTATAGACAATAATCTATTGAGAATACTAACAAATAAGGAGAGCCAATTCAAGACTGGAATCCAATTGACAAGATGTTCAAAATATCCGTTTGGATCATTAATCATTCATATTAAATATTAAACCTTCATCTGAATTTTGACCAGCATCTAAAGTTGAAGCCAAGAAAGATCGGGTACACATTGTAGAAATTGAAGTGAGACTCATAAGAATCAGGAAATCAGGAAATTACATTTTACGTTACATGTATACGAAGACATGACCATACCGTAGTCTTCTTCAGAGAAAGTATAAGAAAGGGATACCTAAGTATAGGTAATGTCCTTTCACATTTTCCCCTGGACCGGACTTATTGTGGCAGTCATCATAATGACTTAATTATATTAGAAACTTCTATGGTATGTTAACAATTACTTTAGGATTGTGGCCTTTTTTTTCAGATTATTTAGTGAAGCAATCAGAATTTTTTAAATAAATCGCAAATAAGAAATAAAACGTTTAAAAAGATATTTTTTTTTTTTGTGCCAAATTACTGCGCAGAAAAAACAAGGAAATGAGAATAATCGAATAAAATTGCTGCGATATAATATTTCAAGTTTCAGGCCAAGTGTATTTGCACAGAATAAGGAAATCATTGAGCTGGTTTATTATTTCCTAAAAGGTTCTTTTTCCGAAGGGTGGGAGGGAGGAGTGAGGGAAGGGGGTGAGCAGAAGAGGGGGTGGGGAGAAGAGGGGATAAGAAGAGGGTGTGGGAAAAGGGGTCTTTCAACTTCCTGGAATGAACTCGAATGGTCTCTCTCTCTCTCTCTCTCTCTCTCTCTCTCTCTCTCTCTCTCTCTCTAACCATCTGTTTATCTAACACCCCTTCATCCAAATTAAGATAGGAAAGAAGACAATGGTACAAAAAATGGGAGAAATGATAGTGATATCTGCAGAATATCGGATGATAAATTCCAATGCTTGGAGGCAGACTCAGGGCTATTATTTGTAAAACTAAATAGATATTCTATCAAGGTCTATTGTCCTCTTCAGCGTTGTGCATTAGAAATAATAAACAAAACCAGTAGGACAAAATCATCTTTAATTTTAATTCATTTATTCGGTCATGATCTTCTGTGATAATCTTTACTTTTCCTCTTTGAGATTTTAATTAACTTAATAAGAAAAGCTTCAGTATATTTTATCTCTAATCCTTTAACTGAAATGAGGAAACACAAGCCAAGCTTATCAACTTTTATAACTTCACGAAAGGCCTATCTACCACCACGCAACGTAGACGCGCATGCGCGGTCGCTAATTGGACTGACGTCTCCGTCACTAATTTCTCAATTTGGTCTCTGCTCCCGTTAATTCAATTAGACGCGGGTAGACGCCACATGCCATTACCGAACTGCACTCCAGAGTCATCTTGGAGTGCTGAAGTTCTCGTGCAAGCAATGTTCAAGGTTGCACTCAGGTATTCTTGGCGTTGAGGGCTTCTCTCCTTCATGATTTTATTTGTTATGATTCCTGTCTTACTTACAATTCTTTTTCGTCAGTAGATGAGGTAGAAATTCTAGAAAATGCGTTAGGTGATTTATAAACTCATTGGAATTAATCTGAACTGTACAAAAATTACAGGTCTTTATTGTTTTCTATTCCCTTTTATTCTTTTCTTTGCACCTCTATCGCTGGTCCACTTTCAGGTAAAACTATTCTATTTTTAAATGACTCATCTCAACACTGACAGAATACCATAATCGGATGATCCCGGATAACTGATCCATGTCCAGTGGAGATCAAGTAAAGGCTTCTTCGTCAAAAATCTCATTAATCTCCAAACGGTGATTAAAATTCGACGGAGAAAAGAAGAGGAACACCGGAATATCCTTCGCCGTTTCGGAGAAAATTCGGTGGCTGACGTCAATCATCTTTGTCAGTAGGTTACAATTTTCCGTCGTAGATGATTGCGTAACGTTACTGTTACAAATGGCAGATAGGAATAATATTTCGTAAGGAAGAATGATATGGTGATGTAACTTATCGCCAAGGCATGTAATACTTCGCTATTATGTATGTATATATATATATATATATATATATATATATATATATATATATAATATAAAATATATATATATATATAATATAATATAATATATATATATATA
>NC_090729.1:128158827-128171327 GCF_036898095.1 Palaemon carinicauda
AGAGAGAGAGATTTTAATGATTAGAGGAAAAGGACCATTTGATTATCATCTATTCAATATAAACATCTAAGGAAGGTTCTGTAATTTCACATTCGGATGGCTTCTCGGGATTTATTTTTCTTTAATTCTAAATAAAAATATGCAGTTTAAGCATTCATTTTTACAAATATATATTTATAATATATACATTTATACTCTAATATCAGTTTTCCCGATGAGGTTTATATTTCATCAAGTGCGTATACTAACATTAGTCACTCAGATATATATATATATATATATATATATATATATATATATATATATATATGCATATATATATATATATATATATATATATATATATATATATATTTACAAAACATAATAAAACAAAACTAGCATATAATGATATAAATAAAGATTAATACAATGTATATATTCTAAACTTCAATTATCATTAAGGAATTTATCATTTATTCAAATGTTTCACGGTTAGTAGTTTGAAACAATTTGCTAACCACCATTCTGTTCGTAATACTAGGCAGGCAGTTAATTCTAATAGCCAGGCCTTCTCCATCATGAGGCTCAAAACTACACAGTATTCTAGAAGTTTTATTCCAGCTGTGACCAAGTTGTGGAATGATCTTCCTAATCGGCTAGTTGAATCAGTAGAACTTCGAAAGTTCAAAGTTGCAGCAAATGTTTTTATGTTGAACAGGCTGACATAAGTCTTTTCATAGTTTATATATGACATACCTGTTTTAACGTTGTTACTGTTTGTAGAATAATTTATTGTTAATTTCTTCTCATCATTAAACTATTTCCTTATTTCCTCTCCTTAGCTATTTTTCCCTGTTGGACCCCATGGGCTTATAGCATCTTGCTTTTACAACTAGGGTTGTAGCGTGGTTAGTAATAATATTAATATTAACTGGTCAATTTCAAACCCGTTCCCTAGTCACCATAGACTGACCGGCCAACATGGAACACTCTCTGGTGACTGTCTGTTCTTATTCATGAAGTTACTTTTGGAATATATGATAATTATCTACAGCTCGTCGAAAACTTGACAGTTGTTCCATAACATGACTTTGATGCATTATGGCGTTAGGTAAATTCGGAAAATATATTGGTGATATCTGAGTATTAGCCAAACTATTAAGAATATCTTATTTTAATGTTACGTCTCAGAATACTAGATATCAGTCACTTAAATTATTCGATAATAATAATGTAAAATTCTAGAGTATTTATATCCTAAAGGAGTTTTTACTATTAAGATAACTTTTCTACATCAAAATTCAACTGGAATAATACGCAGGCTATTACACGAAATTGTTACTTCTATTATATATGTGATTTGCTCTGATGTATTCCATTTATCTAAACAACACTGATTTTGGCTGTCTATATCTAAAATCTAATTTCATGTTTTGGTCCTTATCTTGATTCCTTTAACTTTGCTTTCCTTCTCCATAAGATCATCAGGATGCCAGAAAATTCCAAATTAATCAATCAAACGCCATAAGATCCAAATAAATGCAAACCTTCACACCACCCTCTCTAGACCTCCATTTTCTTTGCCCTGTTGTGGTCTCGATATTTTTACAGCCACCATTTTCTATAACTATCTCGTACCTCATGCACTCTCTCTTTAATGTAATGCCACCACTTCTTGCTTGAGGGTACACCCGGGTACACTTTATCTTAATTCTCTTCCTCTTATTTTTTCATTTTTTTTTTTAGTTTTTATATGAAAGGCCTATTTTAATGTCGTTACTGTTCTTAAAATATTGTTCATTTCTTCTCTTGTAGTTTATCTATTTCCTTTCCTCACTGGGCTATTTATCCCTGTTGTGGCCCCTGGGCTTATAGCATCCTGCTTTTCCAACTATGGTTGCAGCTTATCAAGTAATACTAACAATAATAATCATAAGACTTTGACAGAAACAGACTACTAAGAGAACGGAGCCTCTTCGAAACAGTCGAATTCTAAGAAATCAGTGATTAACCTTTTGGAGTGGCATCCATAGAATATTGTTGCATTATTTGTAAGCAAATATTATAAGTTATATATGATAAAGGCTTGATTACAATTTATACCCAAAACGTTATATGATGAAAGTTATGAGTATTACATATGTAAACTAATACTGAAACGATATTAGATATCAGAACAAGTTCTCTATAACATATTTTATCTTTTATTCGGAAGTCAATCCTGTAAAAGGTTTTTTAGTGGAGGTGTTGTTGTTGTTGTTGTTGTTGTTGTTATTTAAAGAATGTGAACCTTATTTGTAAGTAAATCCTGATGAGCAAGAGAATTGCACCACAAGTTTCTCTAGATTACGATCTTCCTGTATCTTTTCTTTTTTATCGATGTTAATTTACAAAGAACCCCCTTTAAAACGCATTTCTTTAGTGTTTCAGAGATCAGCTTCCCTCCCACGTAATTTGCTCCATCCTCTTTAAGCAAAATCCTAATTACTCGAGTAAAAAGGCGTCGCCACCCTTCTAGGCCTGCACTTCAAGAATTCTTGCTTTTGACATCAAGTACCATCGACGTTGTCTATGGAAAGTCTCCGATGGTGGCATCTCCCCCTTATCCTTAACCCCTTATTATCTCCTTTCATCTCCCCCTCTCACCATCTCTCCCCTTCCTCCCTCCCTCATCCTTAAGCCTCCTCTCGTTTTCCTCTCCCTCCAATTTTCAACCCAAGAGAATAGTGGTCCTCTGTGTTCTCCCGGTCATATCCTCTGGTGCAGTTTGTTGGTCGTCTGATTATATCACTCATCAACCCCGTGATTACACTGATTTTATCTCTGTAGACCCGTGATTTCCGACTTCGCGTCTCGTCCTTGTCCGTGGAGTGAAGTACTAGTTCGTCATTTTTGCCGCTGTGATGCCAAGTGCCACGCGGGACTGCTCGCTCGATACGTCCGTTTTCAAGATTTAAAGGCCGCTCATAAATGGCATAGGCAAGGGACAGTGACATTGCCTTATCAAGTAGGACAAAGCCGTAGAGACTGTCCATATTATGATCAGTGGCCAAGGCCCCTCTCCACCCAAGCTAGGACAAAGGACGACCAGGCAATGGCTGCTGATGACTCAGCAGATAGACCCATAGGATCCCCTAAACCCCGAATCCTTAGCTCACAAGGATGATGAGGTTACAGCGATCAAACCCTCGAACCCCAGTCTGGCGTTTACCAGTCTGGGACGTTACCGCATCGGCCACCACAACCTTATTTCTTTAAATGGTGCCCTAGGCTGTTATAATTGTCATCGGTGATTGAAATCTAATATTTTTCCATCTCCTCATGCTATGAGTATTAAAATATAAGCTCCTTCCATCTTTTCGTACTCTAATATTGACTCTGAGTAAAGTATGTATATAGTAAACGGGAAAACTGAAATTAATTATTTTTTTCTTTCAGTGGAAGTGTTTATTCTTTGGGTCTTTCATCCGGTATCATTCGTTTGTCAAATTTTCTAATTTATTCCGTCCATCAATACGATTTTGTTGATTAATTTCTTTCTGAGCTAGGACTTAGATTAAATATTGATCTATTGTGTTACATAACACTTTATTGCCATTTTGGTAATATAAACTAGAATATCCAATTAAATATCTATTGACTATGCATTAGGAACATGATTCTAGAAAATCATAATCCCATTTTCTAAAAGATAACAATTTACCATTTAACGTAACTAAAGATCAAGACAAGTGAATGTAGGCTATTTATCTTTATTTATAGTTCACATACAGGTCACTAATCATCCGGTCTGCTCAATCTCCCTCGGGAGTTCAGGAAGGCTGGTTGGTCAGCCATGAATGGCACACATTAAACAGATGATTTAGTGAGCGTCAGCTTATATGTTTCAGGCATCTCAAGAATGGCAGGAGTAGCTATTACCACATGGTGATGTTTATATTGAAACTTATCAAACATAATTCATGGGTCACTTAGAAATGGAATAACTGATCTTTACATTCTTGGCTCATTTAGTTAGAGACAGTCAGTATGGAGCTGAACAAAATATAATTAGGTGGTTTCATCGAAACAACTACTTTGATGTAACTATAACCGAATGAAATGCTAATTTTTAAGTTGAATAGAGAATATATGTTTTCCATGAGTAGGCATAATGAAATGTACAATAACCCGCACACGACGAGAAATTTTGTGTATTGTACAATTGGCTTCATTATTTCCGGTACACTTCATGAGAAGTTAAAAAAACATCAGTGTACGGGAATTAATAAAGCCAACTGTCATATACACAAAAAAGGAGGCTGAAATTTGGATAAAAACCAAGTTACATCAAGGTAAAAGTTATAAGCTGCTGGACAGCAAGATGGAAGAAAGGAAGCAAGAAAAGGAATAGAGGAGGATATAAAACAAGTGTAGCTAGGGGCCAAAGGAACGCTGATAATACCTTTAATTAACGTTTAAAGTTCACCTATTGTGGTGCACTGACAGCACACCTCCCCTCATACAGCTAGTATTTGTAACAATTTTGTTTGTAATTCTGTGGGAGGTAGGTAATGATGCTCTGTCCCCTTGGCATATAGTTAAAAATATTTGTATTTGTAGCAATTTTATTTGTAAATCTGTTGGCGGTAGGGGAGACCGGGGCTAGTTGATACACCGTCAATATCTTCAACACACGGCAATAGTTGGCGCCAAGGTTCTTGGAACGTTTGGGCGTTAGTATCAGCCTTATTCTCTTCGAGTACAAAAGAAGTTGATTTCCTGTATGCGAAACTAAAAGTAAAAAACTGTTTTTTGATACCTTGAGTAAATATTCTGACCTTTCGTATTATGTTCGTACACCTTAATGAAACTCATGTCCATGAGAAATAATTTAATGTCTCAAGATAACTGTCTTTAGACTTCATTTACGATTAGACTTAATTTCACCCCAATTGAAACAACTAGGAAAATCTATGATGAGTTGAAAACTAATTCGCTCGGGGCTCGATGTTACAATCAATAACAACTTGCCCCGTATGGTATATGTACAGTAATTGCAAAAGTTACAGAAATGGATAACGAAACCAAAGCAAATGATAAATGCCCATTTTAGCCAATAGGAGTTTGCATAGGCTACATGATACCTACCTCTAGACCCAGTCATGAACACCAAACTCCCTAGCATATAAGCCTCGAGAATATGATCCTAGACCCTGTTGCAAGCACACTCAAAGATGGTTTAGATAGGCGTTACATACACCAATCACCTGCTTCTATACTGACAGAACAAATACCTACAAGGGAAATCATAACCCAAGAGGAGCTGAGACCATTAAAAAGGGTGGCCCATAATAAAAATATAAGAAAAAGGGTGGCCCAGGAAAGACTTAAAGATGCAACACAAGGAAACACCACACACCAATATTGACAGACACACCTGGGAAGATGAAACTAAAGTAACACTGAGTATTCACAAGTAAAAAGGCTCAAGAGTAAAACCACCTGAACAACGAAGGGGTTCTATAGTCTGGTGAAAATAAGAACAGGCAAAACATTGAAGATTATTGGTGTCTTGCATGTGGTGCGGAAATATTCAAATTCAACCTCAGGGAAGAAATAAGTGCAATGCATCAAATACAAAGATTACGACCATAAAAGTGCACAAATTAAAGTACTCATTATGTAAGTGATATCTGTATTAGGAAAAAATTAATTTTCTTTGGATTTCAAATGATGTGATTTTTTATATTTTGTAATAATGTACCCCCATGGTCTGTAACAACTTACCCCACATATGGAGCAAGTTGTATACAAAAAGCTTTCTGCTATTTTCTCTTAAATACAGAAACTAAAAAGTATATAACCTTTTAGTTGAATGGTTATGATAACAACTTTTTCACAGCATACATTTCTTTGGTTTCCTTCATTAGATCTTGAATTAAAGGTAAAAATAGCAAAATTCTAACTAGTCCCGGTCTCCCCTATGTACCATCGTAATGTCCCCTTGGCATGCGGCTCACAATATTTATAACAACCTTATTTGTAATTCTGTGGGTGGTAGGTAATGGCGTAATGTCCCTTTAGCATATAGCTCAGATTTGTATATATAGCAATTTTATTTGAAATTCTATGTGTTGTTTTCTAGTTCTGTTACTACAAGGATTGACATTCTAAGATCAACGCCACTTCCCAATTGCTTCCGCTTCTTTTCTGTTTGATCTTAATTCTACACATTGCTACCGGGTAAGCAATTTTCTACATCACCTTAAACCTCTTCGATACATTTTAAAACCTATGCTAACCTAATTTCCACATTATAGCACTTCTGAAGTGTTACCCTATTATCCCTTGTCAACTATTAAATATTAAATAGTGTATTTTAATTTCTGAGGTCCTGGGTCCTCCTGTTATAAGGCACTACTTCGCACGATTTCCGGTGGTGAAATAGAAGCCAATTTCAGTCCAAACAGAAGAAAAACTTAAAATTAAAAAAAAAAGATAATCATTGCCTATTTCTTACCCGATTATAACCCATAACCAGTCTTCCAGTCTTAAACCTTAGGGGCAAAGACAACCTAAATATGAAGCGTCTGTTACGAAACCTTATAACCATTACTCAGTTAATTTGTATTCTGGAATCCCATTTAGCTTCTGCTCAGTAATTTTCCGAGTGATGAGGAGGTTCGACACTTTGTAATACCTTGTCTGGACCATCAAGTTATCAACCCATCATAATATTTAAAATTCTGTCCTTCAGTACTATCTATATGAGTTCTTGTTCTTACTGTATATTTAAACAATGCCTTAATGACTTCTCCTGGAATACCCGTTAACCTTTCATGCTTTTAAAAGTAACATTAAAAAAGAATTTTGATTCCATATTTTTATTTCTACAGGAGTCCTAAATTTGAGAGAGAGAGAGAGAGAGAGAGAGAGAGAGAGAGAGAGAGAGAGAGAGAGAGAGAGAGAGAGAGAGAGAGAGAGAGCGCACACCACTTACAAAAAATAATTATAGTAACTACCATACCAACCAGTTTCCGCCAATGCACATTTAAGCTCAATTTCCCCAACAGATTCTATACAAACACCCATCACATTTTAGTAAAGACTATGGCATTTATGCATTTTTTCATTAAGAACCCTCGTAGAACGCCAAAGTTTCGACATGACCCGTAACTATGTTAGTTTCAGCCAAGACGTTTTACTTTTAAAATCCAGCCAGTGCTAGAGTTATTGCCTCATTAACCAAAGCAAAGATTATTTCAAACTAAAGTTAAGTCATCTCTATTCATATTTCCCAATTAAATAAAGTATCTTATGACAAACAATAAACATTCATTAATGAATTTACCCTGAAAAAATTATTTTCTAGACTTGAGCTCTTGCTTACGAAAAAAAAATAATTTGCGCTACGATAAGAAGATTGGAAAAACCTAAGTGCTTCTTTCCAAAGATCAGTAACTGTGACAAAGTTTCGTAATTTTGAGAGCTTTTCAGTAGGATGATCAAAATCCTTTACGTGATTAAGCTCTCAAAAAATCCACACAAAAACATACTAAATTCTAAGATCATTATTTTAGCTATAATGATTTGTGTGTGTGAAGTGGCTAACCTCTTGGCTTCCTATGGTACCAAATTACATTTTCTTCAATGTTTAAATAATTTTACTTTAAATAATTTTACTTAACAAAATTATCGAAGTTATCTAAAACTAAAGAAATCTAAAGCTTAAAAACTATTGATTACCAGTTTTATTAAGTACAATATTCTGTAACCTCATTTACCTCAGGGCAAAGTCCTTCAAATGAAGTCAAGGAACTTTGCAAATCAAATTTGAATACCTGGGGTCCTTAAATTATGACTAGGAACTTTGTTAAACCAAATTTGAATACCCCGAATCCTTTAAATCAAGACTTAGGAACTTTTAAATCAAAATAGAATTCCTGGGGTCCTTAAATTATAACTAGGAACTTCGTTAAACCAAATTTGAATACCCCGAATCCTTTGAATGAATTCTAGGAACTTTGTTAAACCAAATTTGAATACTCAGAGTCCTTTAAATCAAGACTTAGGAACTTTAAATCAAATTTGAATACCTGGGGTCCTTAACTTATGACTAGGAACTTTGTTAAACCAGATTTGAATACATAGGGTCCTTAAATTATTACTAGGAACTTTGCAAATCAAATTTGAATACCCAGAGTCCTTTAGATTAAGAAACCTTTGTAAAATCATATTTAGGTACCAGTTGTCTTGAAATAAAGACAAGGAACTTTAAATCAAATTGGTATACCTGGGGTCCATAAAATTTCAGACAAGGAACTTTTTAAATGAAACTTGAGTAACCGGAGTCTTTTAGAATAAGAAAACTTCTGTAAAATCATATTTGGGTAACTGTTGTCTTTAAATAAAGACTAGGAACTTTTAAATAAAAAATTACCAGGAGTCCTTTAGATCAAGAAAACTTTGTAATATCATATTTGGGTATCTGGGGTCTTTAAATCAAGACAAGGAACTATGTTAAATAAAATTTGAACACCTGGGGTCCTTTAAGTTAGGACAAGGAACTTTTACAAATAAAATTTGAGTACCTGGGAACAAACTGTAAGCACTAGAGATTTAGGAATATATTTTAATTTTATTTCACTGGCTAGCATTCCATGGAGAATAAGTTGTTTAAGGTTACACCTTTCTAGTGTTCAATCACCTGTGCAGCTCCAAGTTTGGAGTAGGGCACAGTAGGTTACTAGTCGATCCAAATAAATCCCTATTTAGTTTCGTTGGGCAGGATCAGGATCATTATGCAATTTCTCGCATATCTTTTTACTACAGCAAATCATCAACTATCAGTCTCTGCTACCAGACCTGTAAAAAGACAAAGGGCAGTAGGCTGTTCCGTACATATTTGCAACCTTAAAGTTATCAGTAAATTCATATCTAAGAAAATACTGCAATCGAACTATAGTTTACTTTAGTGTGGAGTAATATGTTTAAAAATAGGTAACTTTAAATTCATCAATAGATTAATATTACACTATATTTAACAAACTAGAAACTAAGCCTTAAACCTAAGCCTTAAGCCTAAGCCTTAAACCTAAGAAAATTGCAAGCCCCCTTCTGATGCACGGCAACTTTTGCCGTGCATCAGAAGGGACGTCCTCCCACCGCCAGGGGCGCCGCCCCTGATGGGGGAGGACTAGCTTGCAATATAAAATTTGGAAAAAAATGTACACTGGACACTCACCATTTGCCATGGTATACATTACCAATCCTGCAGGCAGTCTCGATGTCACATAGTCGCTCAAAGTGGTCTGAAATGAGAAAAATAGTTAATGAAAAAAATAAAGAATTTGAAGATCATTAAGCAACCAGATAAAAATTGCTACTAGTTGAAAGTGCAGGTTGCTATAACAGGGAAAAATAGCCCAATGAGAAAAGGAAATAGGCAAAATTATAATTGATTAATACACAGTACAAGGCGCAAAACCTACCGAAGAATTCCAGTCAGTCTCGCAGATACCAGCACCATAAACTACACAACGCGAACCGTTAAACACACAGTTAAAATACAACTAAAGGCAATTAACAACGTACACAACTACGCCAAAACTTAAGGAGTTATACCGGCTTCTCAACTCGCTCTTGGCGACGTTAAACTTTCGATGCTAAGCCAAGGACGATGGACACTGTAAACATTCACTCGTGACGTCAGATATTTCTTGCTCGCAGATTTGGGGAAATTTCCCGCTACAAAAGTATTTGCGAATCCTTGTCTTTAGAATTTCGCTTTCCTTCAATAATCAAAATAACTCATTTCATGTGATTTCTATTAATCCACTGTGGTATAAATATGTAAATTGTACGTAAATTTATCTTTAAACTTTAATTTTACTATAACATAGAGAATCTACTGCTGAGTATTTTATCAAAACATAAATAAGAAATTGAGATATTTCGGTACATGTCGCGAAGAAATGATTAACTTGGATTTAGTAGCACATGTTTACAAAGTTCAAGTCTTATAATTTTTTTAAAAGGGAAGTTTACAAAGTTTACAAAGTTTAAGTCTTGATCTTTTTTTTTTTTTTTTAAAGAAGTTCTGTTTAGCTCACTAAATGAAATAGCGAGTATTCAGACTTATAAAGATATTGGGAGGTTTTCATAAAAATGAAGGATATCCTTGTAAGCATAAGGTAGAAGTACAAGGTAATTCTCTGAAGCAAAAGGTAGAAGTATAAGCAAATCTTTCTTTCCATATTCATAATGATTACCTTTTACTTGCGAGGATATCCTCCGAGTGGAAGTAAAAGGTTGACTCGTGTTTCGGGAGCGCTTAGTTACATGTTGGAACTTGTAAGATTTCATTTGTGCTGTCAAGATAAAAAAGAGTTTAGTATTTATAATACGTATTTAATGCCCTGTTTTTACTTGTATTTAATTAAGTTTACGCATCAGAAATAACACAGACGCCGCTGCGGCTTCCCCAAAGCCTCGCTGGCGACATCTATCCCCCACCCCTTGCATTAGAAGTTCTTTGACCTCTTTTTAGCTCCCCCACCCCTTGCATTAGAAGTTCTTTGACCTCTTTTTAGCTCCCACACCCCTTGCATTAGAAGTTCTTTGACCTCTTTTTAGCTCCCCCACCCCTTGCATTAGAAGTTCTTTGACCTCTTTTTAGCTCCCACACCCCTTGCATTAGAAGTTCTTTGACCTCTTTTTAGCTTCCCCACCCCTTGCATTAGAAGTTCTTTGATCTCTTTTCAGCTCCCACACCCCTTGCATTAGAAGTTCTTTGACCTCTTTTTAGCTCCCACACCCCTTGCATTAGAAGTTCTTTGACCTCTTTTTAGCTCCCACACCCCTTGCATTAGAAGTTCTTTGACCTCTTTTTAGCTCTCACACCCCATGCATTAGAAGTTCTTTGACATTTTTTTAGCTCCCACACCCCTTGCATTAGAAGTTCTTTGATCTCTTTTCAGCTCCCACACCCCTTGCATTAGAAGTTCTTTGACCTCTTTTTAGCTCCCACACCCCTTGCATTAGAAGTTCTTTGACCTCTTTTTAGCTCCCCCACCCCTTGCATTAGAAGTTCTTTGATCTCTTTTCAGCTCCCACACCCCTTGCATTAGAAGTTCTTTGACCTCTTTTTAGCTCCCCCACCCCTTGCATTAGAAGTTCTTTGACCTCTTTTTAGCTCCCACACCCCTTGCATTAGAAGTTCTTTGACCTCTTTTTAGCTCCCACACCCCTTGCATTAGAAGTACTTTGATCCCTTTTTAGATCCCACACCCCTTGCATTAGAAGTTCTTTGACATTTTTTTAGCTCCCCCACCCCTTGCATTAGAAGTTCTTTGACCTCTTTTTAGCTCCCCCACCCCTTGCATTAGAAGTTCTTTGATCTCTTTTCAGCTCCCCCACCCCTTGCATTAGAAGTTCTTTGATCTCTTTTCAGCTCCCACACCCCTTGCATTAGAAGTTCTTTGACATTTTTTTTTAGCTCCCCCACCCCTTGCATTAGAAGTTCTTTGACCTCTTTTTAGCTCCCCCACCCCTTGCATTAGAAGTTCTTTGATCTCTTTTCAGCTCCCACACCCCTTGCATTAGAAGTTCTTTGACCTCTTTTTAGCTCCCACACCCCTTGCATTAGAAGTTCTTTGACCTCTTTTTAGCTCCCCCACCCCTTGCATTAGAAGTTCTTTGATCCCTTTTTAGATCCCACACCCCTTGCATTAGAAGTTCTTTGACCTCTTTTTAGCTCCCACACCCCTTGCATTAGAAGTTCTTTGACCTCTTTTTAGCTTCCCCACCCCTTGCATTAGAAGTTCTTTGACCTCTTTTCAGCTCCCACACCCCTTGCATTAGAAGTTCTTTGACCTCTTTTTAGCTCCCACACCCCTTGCATTAGAAGTTCTTTGACCTCTTCTTAGCTCCCACACCCCTTGCATTAGAAGTTCTTTGACCTCTTTTTAGCTCACCCACCCCTTGCATTAGAAGTTCTTTGATCTCTTTTTAGCTCCCACACCCCTTGCATAAGAAGTTCTTTGACCTCTTTTTAGCTCCCACACCCCTCGCATTAGAAGTTCTTTGACCTCTTTTTAGCTCCCCCACCCCTTGCATTAGAAGTTCTTTGACCTCTTTTTAGCTCCCCCACCCCTTGCATTATAAGTTCTTTGATCTCTTTTTAGCTCCCACACCCCTTGCATTAGAAGTTCTTTGACCTCTTTTTAGCACCCACACCCCTTGCATTAGAAGTTCTTTGACCTCTTTTTAGCTCCCACACCCCTTGTATTAGAAGTTCTTTGACCTCTTTTTAGCTCCCCCACCTCTAGCATTAGAGGTTCTTTGACCTCTTTTTAGCTCCCACACCTCTAGCATTAGAAGTTCTTTGAACTCTTTTTAGCTCCCACACCCCTTGCATTAGAAGTTCTTTGACATCTTTTTAGCTCCCACACCTCTATCATTAGAAGTTCTTTGATCTCTTTTTAGCTCCCACACCTCTAGCATTAGAAGTTCTTTGACTTCTTTTTAGCTCCCAC
>NC_090729.1:128176327-128208827 GCF_036898095.1 Palaemon carinicauda
GACACTCCAAAATCAAACCATTGTTCTCTAGTCTTGGGTAGGGCCATATCCTTTATACCATGGTTTTTCACTGTCTTGGGTTAGAGTTTTCTTGCTTGAGGGTACACTCTGGCCCATTATTCCATCTTATTTCTCCCATCTTTTTAACAACAATTTTTATAGTTTATATAGGAAATATTTGTTTTAATGTTGTTACTGTTCTTAAAATATTTTATTTTTCATTTCCTCACTGGGCTATTTTCCCTGATGGAGCCCCTGGGCTTATAGCATCCTGCTTTTCCAAATAGGGTTGTGGCATAGCAAGTAATAATAATAATAATAATAATAATAATAATAATAATAATATTAATAACAACAACAATAATAACAATAATAATAATAATAATAATAATAATAATAATAATAATGATAATACATTTTTGCATAATGTATTCATAAAAAAATATTGTCTAAATGTAAGAAAAAAAAAAGAAATAAAAAAAAATATTTTCAAGTGTCGTATTTTGAGCCCATTAGAAAACATCAGATTAAAAATAACATCCAATGCCCATAATATCAATAACAAACTCCTATGATCAGGATGTAGGAATTCGTATGCAAATTCCCGTTAGTAATCTCGAAGTCCCTTTATGTTGTCTGGGAAGGAAGATTGAGAGGCAGTGAAGTGGGAATCTCCTTATCTGGAGCCTTTAAGAATAATAATAATAATAATAATAATAATAATAATAATAATAATAATAATAATGTATTATTATAATAATAATGATAATAATATTATCATTGTTGTTAATGATAATAATAATAATAATAATAATAATAATAATAATAATAATCATTCTCATGATTTCAACTTTCATCCTGTAATTCAGCTACTCCAAAGGTTGGTGTTTCCTCTGCTTCTGTAAAATATCCGATGGTTGAAGAATCTTCCCCACATTACATAACCTAAACCTACAGTAGCATCTACACCATATAAGCCTATACCTACTACACCTAAACCTACACAGAATACACTGACACCTAATTGGAAGTGTTAATGCCATTCAGTTCTTATTTTCTTGCAATGGCTAGAGTTCTCTTGCTTGAGGGTACACTCGAGCACACTCTCCTATCTTATTTCTCTCCCTCTTGTTTTGTTAAAGTTTTTATAGTTTATATAGGAGATATATATTGTTGTTAGTCTGCTTAAGGTATTCTATTTTCCTTTTTTCCTTTCCTCACTGAGCTATTTTCCCTGTTGGAGTCCCTGGGCTTATAGCATCCTGCTTTTCCAACTAGGGTTTTAGCTTAATAATAATAATAATAATAATAATAATAATAATAATAATAATAGCTAGAAGGAGAAAGGAAAACTCTACGGTATATTCTCGTATACTTTGATATTTATCACTGATAGATTTCTGATTTTCAATATTACTGCTATAATATAAAGAGCTTTATATAAATATTTTGTTTTATTTCTTTACCACAAGGTTAATGTATATTTTTGCGTTCGATTTACGTCACAAATTGAGTATAAGTGATAATAATAAGTTACCTGACAACCATTAAGAGAATCTTTTTTGTTGTTTAGTTAATTTTTTCCTGTTTTAATGACATACATTCTTGACAGTAAAATGTTATGAATTACTCTTCCCTGTATTGAAATAGAATAAGAAAAAAAATCTTGGTAACTAATATGCTTAAGTGAGTGTCTTAGAGCCAACCATAAACGGGAAAATCAAAGTCGATTTGAAAAATATATCTATAAACTTACTTTTTACACAATATTTTATCAAGGATATTTAACGTTAAAATTAAAGAAAGATAAAGATAAATCCTCTACATTACAGTACACAAAGTGCCCATGAACGTTCAATCTAGAAGTATCCAAGTAAAACACAAATAAACTGTCCCTTTTTCACTTTTTTTCCCGGCTCAAGCCCGCCATTTCAGCAGCACGAGATGGGGGATCTTGTTTATTTGGAGAAGGGTCAGCCTGCCTGAACGAAGTAAGAGTGAAACTAACACCCAGCCTCTTGAAGTTCACAGTCTCGTTTACGTGTATTCGGATTCAGCTCGATTCTCTCAGTCTGTTTACTCATAGCGAAGGTATTTGTGTGGTCAGTCAAGGTACAATTTGCAATTCGGTGGGGCTGTTTATTGTCAGTAGGGAGTTGTATGTGCGATGCTACGGACCGATTCCACGATATTGTTTCTAAAGCAACAATGTAACCACAATGATATATAGAAGGGCACTCAATAGAGTGCAGACCTCCGCTGCATTAGGCTTATTTCTTGACCTTTCACTCGACCTTGACTTTTGACCTTGGCGTGGATTTTCTTACACTCAAATATGAACCAATTTTTAAGTCTTGGTGATAACGATGTCCCATCTTATGTGATTACGTGAATTGGACATTTTGCTGAGCCGTGAACTTGACCTTTGGCTTTGACCTTCAAAAATATAATAATTTCCAGCTTTTTATATAACAGTTATCTCCTGCAAGTTTCATTACTCTACGATTAAAATGGTGGCCAAGAACCTGTTCACAAACAAATACACACACACATATTACAAACACACAAACAGGAGCGAGAACATAACCTCCTTCCAACTTCGTTGGCGGAGGTAACAATAGCAGGGTAAAGGCCTCAGATATGTTCTTAGTCATGTCTGGGGTTTGGCCACTTTTCATCACCATGCAGGGCACTGAGGAGTGGTGATGGTGGTAGACTTTAGTCTGATCACTCACAGCAGATCAACCTAGTATGGGTGGCCCAGAAAGGGATCTTAAAAAGCAGAAATTGCTGAAAATTCTACCTTCTAAATCCTGGAGGTCACATAGACACATGAACGCATAATAAAATACACAAACACACACATATACACACACACGCATATATATATATATATATATATATATATATATATATATATATATATATATATATAAATAAATATATATATATATAAATATATATATATATATATATATAATATCATCATCATCATCATCATCCACCGTAACTAGTCCACTACAAGGCAAAGGCCTTACACACACACATACATATATACATATATATATATATATATATATATATATATATATATATATATGTATGTATATACATGTACATATATATATATATATATATATATATATATATATATATAACTTATGCGTTTCAACTCAAAGCATAATCAGATTCTTCCAAACCATTCCTGTTTTAATTCTCATGAATCTTTGGAATTAATGAAAGGAGTTCTGTAAAAAAAAAAAAAAAGGTGTTAATGAGATTTCACAATCTTGTGCACTAGAAAACTAGTTTACGAGTTGCCTTTTAGGTATTACTATTATTATTATTATTATTATTATTATTATTATTATTATTATTATTATTAGCTGAGCTACAACCTTAGTTGTAAAAGCAAGATGCTATAAGTCCAAGGTCCCCAACAGGGAAAAATAGCCAAATGAGGAACGGAAATAAGGAAATAAACTACAAGAGAAGTAGTGAGGGATTAAAACAAAATAGATTAAGAACAGTAACAATATTAAAACAAATTTTCCATAGTACAGCGTTTTTCAGGTATTCTCAGGTTCTGCTTAGAATATTATATTGATTGATTGACTTGTTTATTCAATCGAGTCAAAATTGATTAGTCAACCTCTATGCATACCTTAGCTACCTCCTTCGGCTAGATCGTTAGCATAGAAAATTCCAAAATCAAAGGACGTTAGCTCTGGTCTTTCCTAGAGAGGTTATTCTTCCTGAGGGAGGAGAGGCAGATATGTCCTTCTCTATGGCATCCAAAGGCCTGTAGATTTAAGGCAAATTTTAACACCTTTTACTTATTAGATAAATTGTGAGTAAAATATTACATCAGACATTAGTGGTCTCACCGTGGGCAGGAGTACAAGATATTTATTCCCCAATTGTCACTAGTGCGTGGCTTTGCAATTAAAGAATACAGTTGAATAATAATAATAATAATAATAATAATAATAATAATAATAATAATAATAATAATAATAATAATAATAATAATAATAATAATAATAATAATAATTATTATTTCTCTCAGGGTAAAGTCAATTAAATCCCAAATTTTACTGAAGATATATGCATATATCCAATATTCTAGAGTATTCTGTGGATTCCAACAGATATCTTTTAGCAAATGAAGAAATGTGTTCTATTATCTTTTAGATGAGTGTATATTAAATATTTTACCTTTAGTGCCCATTCCCCAGCTAAAAATCAACTCCTTTTTTCGATGAAGAATCGAGGGACAATTCCATAGGTAGTTTTTTATAGAGTTGAGTAAACGCTACACTGTTTCACATTACCTCAAATGTCTTTTTGTACATGTACAAAGAAAAAAAAAAAAAAAAAAAAACAACCGCCCATCTATGTTGCTTTTCATACCACGCAAACGCAAATATGCAATTGGATACATTTTCCATTGGAGACGGCTGCTAAATGTAGACCCCCTTAAAAGTGATGGCAGCTCGAAAACTGAAAAAGAACAATGTTCCTTGGAGTGCCTAAACCAACAATGAATATTCCATTTTATGTATATCTAAGATAAAAACAACTCGAATGTTTCCTCTCTGCGAATAGCAGTACAAAGGGCAAGATTGTCTGGTGCTTCTCTCATACCTCAAATAAAAATAGACTTTTGATAATTTCTCCGGGTAAACAACACTGTCTCCTCTTAAGAATCTTTGTAGATACCATCTCTCTCAAGTGAGGTTTGACGTTCCCCGAGGACGCTCTGGCACTCCCTGAATAACCCCCTCTCCCCCTCCCCCCTTTCCCAACTCTTTTTTTCGAAACTTCCTGTCGTAAAATTCTGTTTGCCTATAGGCCTTGGAATTTTTCTTTTCGAAATTTTGATGATGGAAATTATTATGAATCTTGACGTTATTAAAACAGCTTCTCAATTCTACTAAGAAATTTTTGTAATAAAATAAGAAATGGTATTTTCTTTAGCTAGGGCGCTACTTTCTAATACACTACATTATTAATTAAGAAAAAAATAACCAATTCTATAATCATAGCTTTATACAGACAGTGTTCCATATTTTTACAAAGTACCACAGATTCTATATTGTAGCTATTCCTTACAGAAGAAAAACAACTCAATGTTTTTTTTTCTTGAAAGTTCTCTTTATTATCTTTATTCCTAACGATTTCATCATATGTGTCTTGAATTTCGTTCTTTATACCACTTTTCTTTCTTAGAACATATACTCAGTCCTTCCAACCTTGTCTTCTCTCCTGTTCCCTCTTTCAATTTCATATCATTATTTATCGAATCTTTATAACTAACCTTCTCTCTATAGTTTCCTTTACCTTTGCCATTTCAGCAATAGGACTTACCTCTCTCTCTCTCTCTCTCTCTCTCTCTCTCTCTCTCTCTCTCTCTCTCTCTCTCTCTCTCTCTCTCTCTTACAAGAACATGTGTATGTGAAGCTGTATTTGCCCAGCCTCTTAACGAATGCTTTATTAGTCAAGCACTTTTGTTATTGTTGATACTAACTCATTCTTCCTCTTCACACTATTCTCAGTCCTTTGTCCCTCCTTATTGTACATTAGGTAATAACATTTACTTTACAAGGAGATAACTTTAAATTATATCAGTTATCATTGCTAGATTAACATGATGATTCATTATCTAGTGTTTTTGTATATAGATCTACTTTGCTTTATTATGTTTAGATTTTACGGTAGTAATGCATTCTGATTTAGGAGTTACTTTATTCTTTGAAATTTTCTTTCACCTTTTTTGGTGACTGAATTGGAGGACAAGTGGGATTGGAAACTTAGCATCAACATTCTGGGAAAGGGGATTTTTGGGATAAACCTTATCTCAAAAAATAACTCATGAAAATTTCATTGCTTACAACGGCCTCATGACACTCGATACTGATTTTGGAAAAAAAAGGATAATGATAAAAACTGAAAACATTTCAAGAAAGATGACAATTAAACTTTCCCATGAAAATAATCTCTTGATATAAAAGCAAAACATGCAGCCTTTTCTACTTTTTTTGTCATAATATTAACTTTTTAGCAGTCAAAGCTAACATAGTGCAGTCTCTCTATGTAAAATAATAGCACACAATGCTGGGTCTCCCACCATGGGACGTCAGTGGTACGGGTGGATACGTGGCTGACGGAGGGTGGTTCCCAAAGGTACAGACTCCTGCCTTTGTTTACCCCTGGTTCGCTTCCATCAACGCTCCAAGAGCATTACCTTAGCACCCTAAAGATGATGAAGGCCCTTGAAGTCCTTCTTGCTTGCCGCTGCTAACAGGTTTTGTATGCTTGTACTGCTTGAGAATGTTTATAGTTACCCCTCACTTGGCTGTAACAGCTTATTGAAGCTGCTATGTTCCAAGGGATGCTTTATTGTTTTTCTATTGTCTTTATCTCTCTAGGTATAGTTACTGAGCTGTACTAAAGGATACTTTATTGTTTTTCTATTGTCTCTATCTCTCTAGGTATAGTTACTTAGCTGTGCGAAGCTATACTTTATTGTTTTTCTTCTGTCTTTATCTCTCGATGTATAGTTACTTAGCTGTGCGAAGCTATACTTTATTGTTTTTCTATTGTCTTTATCTCTCTAGGTATAGTTACTTAGCTGTGCTAAGGGATACTTTATTGTTTTTCTATTGTCTTTATCTCTCTAGGTAGAGTTACTTCGCTGTGCTAAGAGGTACTTTATTGTTTTTCTATTGTCTTTATCTCTCTAGGTATAGTTACTTAGCTGTGCTAAGGGATACTCTATTGTTTTTCTATTGTCTTTATCTCTCGATGTATAGTTACTTAGCTGTGCTAAGAGGTACTTTATTGTTTTTCTATTGTCTTTATCTCTCTAGGTAGTGTTACTTAGCTGTGCTAAGGGATACTTTATTGTTTTTCTATTGTCTTTATCTCTCTAGGTATAGTTACTTAGCAGTGCGAAGGGATACTTTATTGTTTTTCTATTGTCTTTATCTCTCTAGGTAGTGTTACTTAGCTGTGCTAAGGGATACTTTATTGTTTTTCTATTGTCTTTATCTCTCGATGTATAGTTACTTAGCAATGCTAAGGGATACTTTATTGTTTTTCTATTGTCTTTATCTCTCGATGTATAGTTACTTAGCTGTGCTAAGAGATACTTTATTGTTTTTCTATTGTCTTTATCTCTCGATGTATAGTTACTTAGCTGTGCTAAGAGGTACTTTATTGTTTTTCTATTGTCTTTATCTCTCTAGGTATAGTTACTTAGCTGTGCTAAGAGATGTTTTATTGTTTTTCTATTGTCTTTATCTCTCTAGGTAGAGTTACTTAGCTGTGCTAAGGGATACTTTATTGTTTTTCTATTGTCTTTATCTCTCTAGGTATAATTACTTAGCTGTGCTAAGGGATACTTTATTGTTTTTCTATTGTCTTTATCTCTCGATGTAGAGTTACTTAGCTGTGCTAAGAGATACATTATTGTTTTTCTATTGTCTTTATCTCTCGAGGTAGAGTTACTTAGCTGTGCTAAGGGATACTTTATTGTTTTTCTATTGTCTTTATCTCTTTAGGTATAGTTACTTAGCAGTGCGAAAGGATACTTTATTGTTTTTATATTGTCTTTATCTCTCTAGGTATAGTTACTTAGCTGTGCTAAGAGATACTTTATTGTTTTTCTATTGTCTTTATCTCTCTAGGTATAGTTACTTAGCTGTGCTAAGGGATACTTTATTGTTTTTCTATTGTCTTTATCTCTCTAGGTATAATTACTTAGCTGTGCTAAGGGATACTTTATTGTTTTTCTATTGTCTTTATCTCTCGATGTAGAGTTACTTAGCTGTGCTAAGAGATACATTATTGTTTTTCTATTGTCTTTATCTCTCGAGGTAGAGTTACTTAGCTGTGCTAAGGGATACTTTATTGTTTTTCTATTGTCTTTATCTCTCGAGGTAGAGTTACTTAGCTGTGCTAAGGGATACTTTATTGTTTTTCTATTGTCTTTATCTCTCGAGGTAGAGTTACTTAGCTGTGCTAAGAGATACTTTATTGTTTTTCTATTGTCTTTATCTCTCGAGGTAGAGTTACTTAGCTGTGCTAAGGGATACTTTATTGTTTTTTTATTGTCTTTATCTCTCGAGGTAGAGTTACTTAGCTGTGCTAAGGGATACTTTATTGTTTTTCCATTGTCTTTATCTCTCGAGGTAGAGTTACTTAGCTGTGCTAAGGGATACTTTATTGTTTTTCTATTGTCTTTATCTCTCCAGGTAGAGTTACATAGCTGTGCTAAGGGATACTTTATTGTTTTTCTATTGTCTTTATCTCTCCAGGTAGAGTTACTTAGCTGTGCTAAGGGATACTTTATTGTTTTTCTATTGTCTTTATCTCTCTAGGTAGAGTTACATAGCTGTGCTAAGGGATGCTTTATTGTTTTTCTATTGTCTTTATCTTTCTAGGTAGAGTTACATAGCTGTGCTAAGGGATGCTTTATTGTTTTTCTATTGTCTTTATCTCTCTAGGTAGAGTTACATAGCTGTGCTAAGGGATGCTTTATTGTTTTTCTATTGTCTTTATCTCTCTAGGTAGAGTTACATAGCTGTGCTAAGGGATGCTTTATTGTTTTTCTATTGTCTTTATCTCTCTAGGTAGAGTTACTTAGCTGTGCTAAGGGATGCTTTATTGTTTTTCTATTGTCTTTATCTCTCTAGGTATAATTACTTAGCTGTGCTAAGGGATACTTTATTGTTTTTCTATTGTCTTTATCTCTTTAAGTAGAGTTACTTAGCTGTGCTAAGGGATACTGTATTGTTTTTCTATTGTCTTTATCTCTCGATGTATAGTTACATAGCTGTGCTAAGAGATACTTTATTGTTTTTCTATTGTCTTTATCTCTCTAGGTATAATTACTTAGCTGTGCTAAGGGATACTTTATTGTTTTTCTATTGTCTTTATCTCTCGATGTATAGTTACTTTGCTGTGCTAAGAGATACTTTATTGTTTTTCTATTGTCTTTATCTCTCTAGGTATAATTACTTAGCTGTGCTAAGGGATACTTTATTGTTTTTCTATTGTCTTTATCTCTCGATATATAGTTACTTAGCTGTGCTAAGAGATACTTTATTGTTTTTATATTGTCTTTATCTCTCTAGGTATAGTTACATAGCTGTGCTGAGAGATACTTTATTGTTTTTCTATTGTCTTTATCTCTCGATGTATAGTTACTTAGCTGTGCTAAGAGATACTTTATTGTTTTCTATTGTCTTTATCTCTCTAGGTATAGTTACATAGCTGTGCTAAGAGATACTTTATTGTTTTTCTATTGTCTTTATCTCTCGATGTATAGTTACTTAGCTGTGCTAAGAGATACTTTACTGTTTTTTTATTGTCTTTACCTCTCGATGTATAGTTACTAAGCTGTGCTAAGAGATACTTTATTGTTTTCTATTGTCTTTATCTCTCTAGGTATAGTTACATAGCTGTGCTAAGGGATACTTTATTGTTTTTCTATTGTCTTTATCTCTCTAGGTATAAATACTTAGCTGTGCTAAGGGATACTTTATTGTTTTTCTATTGTCTTTATCTCTCGATGTATAGTTACTAAGCTGTGCTAAGAGATACTTTATTATTTTTCTATTGTCTTTATCGCTCTAAGTATAGTTACTTAGCTGTGCTAAGAAACACTTTATTTTTTTTCTATTGTCTTTATCTCTCTAGGTATAGTTACATAGCTGTGCTAAGGGATACTTTATTGTTTTTCTATTGTCTTTATCTCTCGATGTATAGTTACTAAGCTGTGCTAAGAGATACTTTATTATTTTTCTATTGTCTTTATCGCTCTAAGTATAGTTACTTAGCTGTGCTAAGAGATACTTTATTGTTTTTCTATTGTCTTTATCTCTCTAGGTATAGTTACATAGCTGTGCTAAGGGATACTTTATTGTTTTTCTATTGTCTTTATCTCTCGATGTATAATTACTTAGCTGTGCTAAGAGATACTTTATTATTTTTCTATTGTCTTTATCGCTCTAAGTATAGTTACTTAGCTGTGCTAAGAAACACTTTATTTTTTTTCTATTGTCTTTATCTCTCTAGGTATAGTTACATAGCTGTGCTAAGGGATACTTTATTGTTTTTCTATTGTCTTTATCTCTCGAGGTAGAGTTACTTAGCTGTGCTAAGGGATACTTTATTATTTTTCTATTGTCTTTATCGCTCTAAGTATAGTTACTTAGCTGTGCTAAGAGATACTTTATTGTTTTTCTATTGTCTTTATCTCTCGAGGTAGAGTTACTTAGCTGTGCTAAGGGATACTTTATTGTTTTTCTATTGTCTTTATCTCTCTAGGTATAGTTACTTAGCTGTGCTAAGGGATGCTTTATTGTTTTTCTATTGTCTTTATCTCTCTAGGTATAGTTACATAGCTGTGCTAAGGGATACTTTATTGTTTTTCTATTGTCTTTATTTCTCGATGTATAGTTACTAAGCTGTGCTAAGAGATACTTTATTATTTTTCTATTGTCTTTATCGCTCTAAGTATAGTTACTTAGCTGTGCTAAGAGATACTTTATTGTTTTTCTATTGTCTTTATCTCTCGAGGTAGAGTTACTTAGCTGTGCTAAGGGATACTTTATTGTTTTTCTATTGTCTTTATCTCTCGAGGTAGAGTTACTTAGCTGTGCTAAGGGATACTTTATTGTTTTTCTATTGTCTTTATCTCTCTAGGTAGAGTTACTTAGCTGTGCTAAGGGATACTTTATTGTTTTTCTATTGTCTTTATCTCTCTAGGTATAGTTACATAGCTGTGCTAAGGGATACTTTATTGTTTTTCTATTGTCTTTATCTCTCTAGGTATAGTTACATAGCTGTGCTAAGGGATGCTTTATTGTTTTTCTATTGTCTTTATCTCTCTAGGTATAATTACTTAGCTGTGCTAAGGGATACTTTATTGTTTTTCCATTGTCTTTATCTCTCGATGTATAGTTACTAAGCTGTGCTAAGAGATACTTTATTATTTTTCTATTGTCTTTATCGCTCTAAGTATAGTTACTTAGCTGTGCTAAGAGATACTTTATTGTTTTTCTATTGTCTTTATATCTCTAGGTATAGTTACATAGCTGTGCTAAGGGATACTTTATTGTTTTCTATTGTCTTTATCGCTCTAGGTATAGTTACTTAGCTGTGCTAAGAGGTACTTTATTGTTTTTCTATTGTCTTTATCTCTCAAGGTATAGTTACTTAGCTGTGCTAAGAGATACTTTATTGTTTTTATATTGTCTTTATCTCTCTAGATAAAGTTACTTAGCTGTGCTAAGGGATACTTTATTGTTTTTCTATTGTCTTTATCTCTCAAGGTATAGTTACTTAGCTGTGCTAAGAGGTACTTTTTTTTCTATTGTCTTTATCTCTCTAGGTAGTGTTACTTAGCTGTGCTAAGGGATACTTTATTGTTTTTCTATTGTCTTTATCTCTCTAGGTAGTGTTAACTGTTTTGCATAGTCAGCTATGGAAATGTAACGGTCGAAACAAAGGAAAAAATGGACGGAGATGAAAATTTGTTTTTAAACCGTAACTTTTGTTGAACATCACCAACGGGTGTTAACTACAAGAGTCTTATGAACAATATCTGGATGTTTGGGTTTCCGAGGATAATAATTTTGCCATTTGGTTTTATGTTCATACGAAACTGTGACACTCTCTAGATAAACTAATGGGATGAATTAACACCAAAATGTAAGCTAGCAAGTTTATAGCAAAGTAAATGCTCTCCATACTTGGTAAGGAAAAAGAGTCTTAAACAAATAAAAAAAATATTTGTTTGTTTAAATGAACTAGAAAATTTTCTCAACATAAAGAGAGCAAATAATATGCATGTGATGATTGTAATTATTCACCATGATATAGTAAAATTTATTATTTTCCTTCAGAAAGCAAATACCTTTTATTGAAATTGCTATAGACAATATTACGTCAACTGACCAATCAATCAATTTGTCCATCCAGGAGAGAAAAATCACTCGTTTCATCATTCAAAATATTACCACTGTTGCTCTTCCCTGTTCAAGGCGCACCCCATCAAAATAAAATAAGTGGGACTTATATATCTTCTTAAGTCTGAATACTTGTTACTACATTTACTGAGCTAATCAGAACTTCTGTTACTAAAACATGTCAAAATTCAAAATTAGTAAGCATGTTCACGACATGTACCGAAATATCTCAATTTTTATTTGTTTTGATAAGATACTCCACAAAGATTTCCTATGTTATAAAAACTAAAGTTTGGAAATATATTTACGCACAATGTACATGATTATAACACTGAGGATTTCATTAAATTCGCATGAAATATATCATTATAATGATTGTAGGAAAAGCGAAATTCTAAAGACAACGATTCGCAAATATTTTTGTAGTGGAAAATTTTTCCCCAATCTGTGAGCGAGAAAAAAAAATGATGTCACGAGTTATATCTACAGTTTTGATCGTCCTTGGCTTCACAGAGCGAGAGTTGAAAAGAATGTGTAACTAGTATTGACCAAACAGTATTCGTGGAAAATCTCCTCGAGTGATTTGTTTGCGGGTAGTTCTAGTGTTTTGCGTTGTGTAGTGCAAGGGGCTGAATATCTGAGGTTGCTTGGAATTCTTCGGTAAGTACTATTTCTTCGTATATGGAGTACGAACGAATTCTTTTTTTTTTTTTTTTTTTTTTTTTTTTTTTTTTTTTACACTAGTTTTGCCATTTTATCCCTTTTGAAGTCTGTTAATAGCTTCCTGCGTTCCAAATTAATATTGTACCCTAGATAGTAAACTTAACTTATATTTGATAGTTCATCATTATTTCAATTTATTTCAGAACTTGTTGAGCGACGAGATGTCATTGAGAGTGCCTGGAAAATTGGTAAAGTATACCATTACAAAAGGTGAGTTTCCGGTGTAAATAATTTTTCAATTTCTATATTGCAAGCTAGTCCTCCCCCATTAGGGGCGGCGCCCCTGGCGGTGGGATGACGTCCCTTCTGATGCACGGCAAAACTTGCCGTGCATCAGAAGGGGGCTTGCAAGTTTCTTAGGTTTAAGGCTTAGGTTTAAGGCATAGGTTTAAGGTAATCAGCTTGAGATTGTGTAACTGCTTCCAATTTGAATTTAGTTTTAATTTGATCTAGTACACTTTACAGTAAAGTAAATAATTCCTATATTTAGATGTTTTTAAAGTTCAAATATGGCCTTTAACTGATAGCGTTAACGATGTGGTTAACATTAATCTAAGGTTAAAAATATGTACGGAACATCTTACTGCCTCTTATCTTTTTTACAAGTCTGGTGGCTGAAGCATTTCTTCAAGATATACTTTAGTACAAAAGTTGCGAGTAGTTACTTGCACGAGCCTGATCCTGCCCCACGATGATAATCTGCGGGTTTGGTTATATTTGGATCTATTGTTAACGTTTAACTGTGCTACACTTGGAAGCTAAGGTGATTGAACACTTATGGTGTAGCCGTGAGCAATGTATTTTATCCAAGGAATGCTAGTCAGTGAAATAAAGTTAAAATATTAAAATACTCTTTAAGCATAGCAGTTTACTATTGGTTCCTAGGTATTAGTTTGATGAAATATTCGGTGTCCTATTTTCAAACGGGTTGCCCAGTAAATGTTCATTGTCTGAAGTTAGAGGACGTTTCCCAGAAATAGTTACTGAATGATTTTGAAATAAAATTTAGCTGAAGTACAATTTTTTTCAAGTTTGGTTTTTGCGTAAATAAATTTTTATGGGCACAGTTTCTTAAATGGCAGAATTGCTAGACATGTTGCCCATATAATCTGGTACTAAAATTAGTAAGTTATGCTAGAGCACTTACCTAAAACTATAAAGTGTACTATAATAATTATACTGGAACAGTTTTTATACATTTTTGGTTTTGTGTTCTCTGGTCTTGGGACAAGATAATCACGAAATGAGGCTTTAAATTAGCCTACTATATAGCACCAAGATTACCAACCATTCAAAACTTGAAACTGAACTGGGGAATGAAGCACTGTAGGTTTTACCTATTGCCCCAATCATAGGTGCAAATTATTTTATCTAACTATTGTTTGCTTTATGAATATATTGGCTTAGGAATGATGAAACATTCTCGATATTGGTAAGTCTGCTTTATTCATTCTTGACTTGGAAAAGTTTAATGATCTCTGTAATAAGTCATTGCTTTTCTTGAAAGGAGACCATAACTTCATTACCAGGCGTGTGGGGGGGGGGGGGGGGGGGAGGTTAGAGGAGGCTAGTGATAGTCCCTGCTGGCTTATGGTCGCCCGAGCAAAATGATGTAGAATTCAGGGGTGGGGAACCCTTTATTGGATGAAGGCCATCTTGCAATTCCTCAATGCTCCTTTGGGCGACAGAATTTTTTGGTTATTTTATCCAAGTAATTTATTAGTAATCTAAAGAAAGTGACAGGTTTATGAAATTTTGAAGCATTACAATTTCAAATATTTGAATTAAGCACTCTTCATTCAAGTAATCAGTAAATGAATTATATTGAAAACTAATTTTTATATATTTCATTCAAGTTTGGGTAGTTTTCTAACTACCGTAAATAAATCAATAATATCGAAAGCATATAATTTTCATATTACTTTAGTTAAGCAAGTAGGTTCTTTGTATTGAAGTGATAAATGAAACAATATCAATCTTTTGGAAAAGATAGCTTATACGTATAAAAAATATAACCTTTTCAAATATTTTATATTGGCAAGTATGTACTTTTTAAACAATCACATCTCATAAAGATGCTACATCCCAGTAAAAAATTGTATATATTTGTTTAAACTCACTTAGCTGTTTTCATAAAAAAAAAAAAAATTATTTGCTTAAGATGTTCAATCAATCCCTAGTTTTTAGCCATCATAGCTGGAACACCAACAGTGCATAACTTATTATAATAAGGGAGTAAAATTTAGTCCTCCTTTGTGACATTGCTTATTGTTGTTAAAATGTCTGTTCCTCTTGTCCTTCAGTTAAGGTTACCAAAGGGAAGCTGTTTTTCATACAATCAATACTCATCAGTGAAAGCACCAATAACATATTTTTATGCCCAAAATCAGAAACCTGTTGACTCATCTAAAACTAACATAGATCACAGGGAGGAGATGGACAAAACAGGAACTCCCTCGCCAATCGTGCGTTAAATTACTCGCAGCAAGTAGCAGTTTTTCCTTGTTAGCTACAACAGCTGAAAAGGAAAAACTGCTAGTAGTATTAAGTTAGGACTCATTGAATTCAAGGAAAAATAGCTTCCATTCTCTGGGAGGTACATCACTGAACACAACTTCTCTATTGTCTGTGTTTACATATTTGTATGTGTGTACATACAGTAGAATGATTTCAAACATAATATTCAGTGACAAAGCAGAAATATACTACACATACTGTACATAAGGCCGTAGAAGGCCGCACTTGATGGTCCAGAAGGCCACATGCGGCCTTAAGGCCTCAGGTTCCCCATCCCTGAATTGTTGTAGATCGTCGGAGTGGAGACCTAAAACCCGCAACTATAACTTTTGAACAATATAAACTGATTCTACAGTTCGTGAAAGAAGCGTGGTTAGCCTGCTAGTGTACTCTTAAAAATCTTTATGGTATACTACATTATAAGTCATCTTAAAGCAATTTTTAGAGATTAAACAAAAGCCTTTGATGCAGGTGTTGTCTAGACTAGAGAAAAGATATTCACGAAATAAGGATTATAAGATTACTAGCCTTTTCAAAACTTGACTGTACTTGGGACTGAAGCACCTAGTTTTCCTATCGGCCGTATCGTAGAGCAAAATAGTTTTTTTATGAACTATGGTTTATATTCAGAAGACTATTAGCTTAGGATTTAAAGGTTAGAAATTTCTCGTGATGAAAGGTGCATTTATTCTTGGATTGGGAATGATTAACAACTATTCCAGCAAGGCTCCGTCCACACGGACGAGCTTTGTTCGACATATTTTGTGCAAGGTAACGTCAGAAGCATAGAAGCAACCAGCAAAGGACGGTATAGGTTTTTTTTCGTATGATTACCGAAGTAACGAGAGCTGTGCTTGGTGGTGGTTAAAGAATTTGAGATGTCATTCCCTGACGTACTGTAGAAAGTTAAGTTTCTCATCAATGCCAATGATACGGCATTCCTGTATCCTCTACATGAAAGTTTAAACATTTCCAACTTTTATTAGTCTCGCGAGGCAACTTGATACTTGTATAAACTAAACCCCTTCAGTCATCGGGATGTGAGAACTGATGTTTGAAGAGATCGTGAAGCAAGAGTTACATAAATTTCTAGAATAACTCTAGATCTTGATATTAATTTATGTCATTGAAGGAAGGGGGAAGCGAGAATTAGGCCATCTCCACATTAATATAGATGAGAAATGCGACAACTTAGCAAGTCTAAGTAATTTAATTTCTCAGGACTTCATGGAGATCTCTGAATGTTTCTGGTATAATTTAACACAAACGATGCTTGGAAATATTCTTGTACTGTGTATTGACGTGGTGTATAGTTGCATCCTGTTCACAGATCAAAGTAATGTTGAGTGTAATGGGGCTTCAACACACAAACTCTCAAAATTCATATTCGACGAAGAAATGTTGCCTGTAATGGGGCTTCAACACACAAACTTCGTCTCATAATTCATATTCGATGAAGAATGTTGACTGTAATGGGGCTGCAACACAAAATTTTGTCTCATAATTCATAATCGTATCCTGTTTAGTTCTGGGCAGTTGCAGTTTCGAGATGAGACTGTAAAACGTATTTGGATAATTTGTCATGTAATTTATGAAATTTGGTCCTGTTTCACTTTACAACTCCAGTATTGTAACATAGCTTCCTAAATTTTTTCGCCTTGACAAACACACTTAGTACCAAATTTTCTTCTTTCTTTCTAGCACAGGAAAAACAATACACGAGATAATTTACTTTTTGTGTGTACGACTGTCCATTTTCTCTTTACTCTTGAGCTCCCACTGCTCAACTGTCATCGTTTGGACGCAAGCATAAAGACCTTTACCGAACTTGGTTCGATGAGAAACAAAGTTCACCGAACAATGTTCGGTCGTGTGGACGGAGCTCAACACAAGTTTGAAGATTTCATTACATTGCTTAAAATGAGACCATAACTCCACCACCAGGTTATATGTATTCAAATTCATTAATCAAACTACGATAAGATGCGTTTTTAACGGATAAGGACGTAACTAGAAGTTATAGATGTAACTTACCTGGTTTACTGGGTATGGCATAACTTTGGTCTAATACGAAGGTACATTATGAATAATGCATTAATGCTATAGTTTTAACTATTGATTATGATGTGTTTGAATCTTAAAATATCTTTTGGAGTAAGTATTGAGTAGTAGATGTGCATTGGAAGAAACTTGCTTGAATGGTCTAAAAAAATGTTGATTGGTAATGTTTAAAAAAATATGTTGAATAGTAATTTTTAAAAAAAATATATATTTTCCGAGAAAGTTACTTGATAATTCTCTCTCTCTCTCTCTCTCTCTCTCTCTCTCTCTCTCTCTCTCTCTCTCTCTCTCTCTCTGAAAAAGACTCCCGTTGAACCAAAGTTTTAACCAAAATCTGTAAATGTAGGATTCCTGCTAAATAAAGATTTTAACTAAAAGCATCCGAAAATTTAGGACTCCCGTTAAATCTAACTTTTAACAAACTTACTATGAAAGTGTTCGACTTTTGATGAATCAAAGACTTTAACCAAAATCATCCTTTTAATTTTAAATGTTCCTTTTAATCGCGAAAGGGTAAAAAATTTCCCAGGATATTGTCATTAACATTAGTCTAGTACCAATTATTGTTATGGATAGTACTGAAGTAACATCCTGTCGAGACTTAGGTTAGGTTTTTTGTGTGATTATTATGGTTCGAATTACATGACGATCCAGGGAAAGTAATACTAAACTATAATATTTCCTCATTAGGGTAACCTTAATGGGCAGGAGCTACATGGGTTTCTACAGAATACAAATTGAATGAGTAATATGTTTCGTGGCAGACAATGTTCGTATTTAGTCTTACTTTGCCCCTAAGGTTTGAGACTGATTATGGGTAACAATCAGGCAACATACGGGCAATATGATTTCCATTTTTAAAATATGATGGTTTTAGTTTTTTTTTTTTCTTTTTGTGTGAACGAAACTTAGTTTCGATTTTACGACCGGAGATCTCGCAAGGCAGTGTGTTATAACAGGACCAAGGAACTCAGAAATGACATTACATAATTATGATATAATACATACAGTTGAAAAAGGATAATAGGATAACAACTGCGAAGAGCGCTATGATGTAGTAAAAAGGTTAGCATACGTTTTGAAATGCCTTAGAGGGGCTTAAGGTAATGCAGGAACATGTTTCCCTTACAGTTCTTGATAACACATGTATAGAAAGGTGTTGAATTAAGGTCTGCAAACAGTAAAGAAACCGAAACAAATGGCTAGTGGCGTTGATCCTGAAATTTTAATCCTTATGATAACAGACCAACCAGAGATCAATCTCCCGTAGGAGGGTTACTACCGTCAGTGTACCTCAAGAAGGTGTCTTTACAGCATTCCTTCGCCCTCTAGCTGCACTTGCTTTATATCCTTTTACTTTATCCCTATCCTTACTTCCCTTCTTCCATCTTGCTGTTCAACCTCTTACAACTTATACTTCAATGTAAGCAGGGTTTTATTCTGTAGTTGGGCGTTGAATGACCTCACAAGACCCCGAGCGCCGGGCTCAGTAGCCAAAATCCATCAATGCAAATTAGAAGTCAACCTATCGATGATTTAGCCACATTTAGACACCTTTGTGTAGTTAAAAATATGATGGAACCACTGAAGACATAATTTCTGAAATAATAGAAAATTACTCAGCTTATGGGTGTGCTTGTCAAGATGTTGTCATGATATGGACTGTAATTGTATAAGTTGTATTCATCTATAGAATGATTTTTTATAAATGTGTTGGCCTTTGTTAGATAGGTTTGCAGAGAATGCCTTGCATCATATGGTAGGATTACATCCTTAAAAAGAACTTAGAACGGTTATAAATGTTAATATATAGACAGAAGAAGGTTGGTGTTGAAAACTAAGACAGGTTTGTCGATTACAGAATGGAAGCCTTGTAAGAGGCAGTTACATGGATACTTAAGGTTCTAGAACAGAGTGAAGGACAAAAGGTTCGAGGTTGAGTTATGAAGAAAGAGCTATGGATTAGCAGGAAGGGTTTGCCTTACTCCTGAGTCAAATAGGATGCAAAAACAAGAAACACAAGACCTGGCACTTTGGCAGTATACTTAATGGCAGAGGCAAGGGACAGAACAATGCTCTGGAGACTGGCCATATATGCAAATGATCAGGGCCCAAGGCTCCTCTCTATCAAGCTAGACAATGCATGCTGATGACTCAGCAGGTAGACAAATAGGCTTCCCAAAACCCACCATCCTTAGCTCACAAGGATGGCAAGGTTACAAATAATTATCGACCTTGAGCATGTCTCGAGCCCTGGTCCAGCAAATTTCCAGGCAGGGAGGTTTCCAATAAGCTACAACTCATTAGGAACATGAGTCTAGATATTCATAATACTAATTGCTAAAAGATAATAATCTATTATAAAAACATAACTGAAGATTAAAACGAGCGAATTGTACTTGACTATTTATAGTTCACATACAGGCCACTAATCATGCAGTGAGGTAAAGCTCCCTCGGGAGTTCAGGAAGGTTGGTTGGACAGTCATGAATGACACAGATTAAATAGGTGATTCAGTGAACATCAGCTTATAAGTTTCATTTATCTCAAGAATGCCACGAGTAGCTTATTAACATCATTCCATAGTTCTAGGTTTTGATAGATCTGATGTACCATCTTTTATGGAATCAATATTTGAAATTTTAATTCATGCCACTTTATAAATAACAGCAATCTCAAATATTAATAATTTTTGTTGACACTGACCATTTATTTTCAGATGTTGGAAGACCGCTATTTACGCTATGTTCGTTTTCTGACGAGATGTTAAGTGCCAATGGGTATTACAGGAACATAAATGCGTTCATTATATAATGTTTATACCGAAGCAACATTTGAATTTACGGTAAGAAACTTATAAGGTAAGAGTCTGTTTTCTGCTTCTTAAATGCCACCAATCAGTCTCATCATAATTATATTTTTAGTAAAATAAAACTCATGGAAATTGTTTATATCCTCATGTATATAATGATGATTAATATACACTTATCCATAGAGCTTAGCCATTCAAATCGTTACGGTATTTTAGGATATTTCAACATCTTTTAGAAAAAACTAACTAAAATAATTTGTGTTGGTTGTATCTCCATTTGTATAAAGTTAGTTCATTTAAATAACTTCATTGATCTTGACCAGTCAAAACATCAAGATACTTTCTTAAACACCAGATTTTTCTAGTTACTTTCATCAGCTTTGTATAATTCAGTCTTTAAATTCCACAACAGATTGTGCTTTCTTGAATATTTCTTGGAATTCTCGTTTATGACCAATTATTTATTTTTGTTGGAAATGATATTTGACACCACTTTTTATTTTTGTTGGAACTGGATGTAACTAAATATCATGTACTCCATCTTAATTAATTTCCATGATTTTGCTTGTTTTTGTGTGTTCGGTTTGCGTCTGCGGTTAGGTACTCTTTAAGGGGATTATTTTACAGTAGGGGGACAATTACATATATCTTTCGGTGAAAATAAATATATATAATATATATATATATATATATACATATATATATATATATATATATATATATATATATATATATATATATATATATATATATACAGACATACATTATATATATGTATATATAAATATATTTGTATATATAATACATACACACACACACACACACACACACATATATATATATATATATATATATATATATATATATATATATATATATATATATATCTATCTATCTATCTATATATATGTGTGTGTGCATATTTATATATAAATATATGAATATATATATATACATATATATATATATATATGTATATATATATATATATATATATATGTATGTATATATATATATATATATATATATATATATATATATATATATACATACATAGTAGCAAAATATTACCTGCCTTAGAAATGAGGTACATCACCATATCATTCTTCCTCACGAAATATTCTCCCTATCTGCCATTTGTAACACTAACGTTACGCAATCATCCACGACGGAAAATTGTAACGTACTGACAAAGATGATTGACGTCAGCCACCGAATTTTCTCCGAAACGTCGAAGGATATTCCGGTGTTCCTCTTCTTTTCTCCCTCGACTTTTGATCACGGTTTGAAGATTAATGAGAGTTCGGACGAAGAAGCCTTTACTCGATCTCCACTGGACATGGATCAATTATCCGGGATCACTCGATTACGGGCATCTGTCAGTGTTTAGAATGAGCCATTGGGCAATAGAATAGTCTTACCTGAAAGAGGACCATATATACATATATATATATATATATATATATATATATATATATACAGCATATATATATATATATATATATATATACATATATATATATATATATATACATATATATATATATATATATATATATATATATATATATATATATATATATAGAGAGAGAGAGAGAGAGAGAGAGAGAGAGAGAGAGAGAGAGAGAGAGAGAGAGAGAGAGAGAGAGGCGCAAAAAAAGGTACAGAAAACGAAAAATCCTTGTGATTTTTTTTACAGTTCAGATTAATTCCACTTAGTTGATAAATCACCTAATCCATTTTCTAGAATTTCTACCTCATCTACTAATGAAAAAAAAATTGTAAGAAAGACATGAATCATACCAAATAAAATCATGAAGGAGAGGAGCCCTCAACGCCAAGAATACCTGCGTGCAACCTTGAACATTGCTTGCACGAGAACTTCAGCAATCCAAGATGAATCTGGAGTGCAGGTCGGTAATGGCATGTGGCGTCTACCCGCGTCTAATTGAATTAACGGGAGCAGAGACCAAATTGAGAAATTAGTGACGGAGACGTCAGTCCAATTAGCGACCGCGCATGCGCGTCTACGTTGCGTGGTGGTAGATAGGCCTTTCGTGAAGTTATAAAAGTTGATAAGCTTGACTTGTGTTTCCTCATTTTAGTTAAGGGTTAAAGATATGCACAGAAGCTTTTCTCATCAATTTGATTAAAATCTCAAAGAGGAAAGGTAAAGATTTATCACTGAAGATTATGACCTAATAAATAATTGAAAATTAAAGACTGTTTTCTCCTAATGGTTTTGTTTATTGTAGTTTATGCACAGTGCTGAAGAGGACAAAAGATCCTAATAGAATATATATTAAATTTTACTAATAATAACCCAAAGTCTGTCTCCAAGTATTTATCATCCTATATTCTGTAGATAAAAGAAGCCTATATGAGTCACTTACCCCACTACCTTTATATATCTTCTCTGTTCTTATTATTATATTTTTGCAAAGATATCTTTTCGCTTATCTTTATTTTTACCATTGTTCTATTTTCCATTTTAATTGGATAAAGGGAGTTAGATTCCCAGAGAGAGAGAGAGAGAGAGAGAGAGAGAGAGAGAGAGAGAGAGAGAGAGAGAGAGAGAGATCTGCTAGACCATTCAAGTTTATTCCAGGAAGTTGAGAGACATCTTCTCCCCACCCCTCTTCTTCTCCCCCTCTTTTCTCCTCTTCTCCCCTCTTCTTCTCCCCCTCTTTTCTCCTCTTCTCCCCTCTTCTTCCCCCCTCCACTTTCCACCCACTCCCCCTCTTCTCCCCACCCCCTCCACTTTCCACCCCCTTCCCCTCTTCTCCCCTTTTTTTCTCCCCTCTTCCCCCCCCCCCGGAAAAAGAACATCTAAGGTAACACTAAACCAGCTCAATGATTTCCTTGTTCTGCTCAAATAGGCTTGATTGGAAACTTGTAATATTTCCCTTTATATCCCAGCAATTTTATTAGTTTCTTCTCGTTTTCCTATTTCTTCTGTACAGTATTTTACCGAAGATTTTTAAATGTTTAATTTTGAAACCACTTAGTTTTCCATATTTTGTCTAAAACTTATTACTTCACCACACAATCTTTAAAAAAGGCCAATATGATAAAGTAATGATTAGTATGCCATAGAGAAGGTTTCTTGCATCTTTAACTATTATAATGACTACCAGAATAATTCCATCCAGAAAACAATGTAAAATGACAATACCAATATCTGGGTATCCCTTTCCTATAATTTCTCTGAAATAGACAGCAGTATAATTATGTCTTAGTATTATATATAACGTAAAATGTATTTTCCCAATTTCATGATTCTTATGAGTCTTATTTTAATTTCTGCAAGATTTACCCAATCTTTCTTGGTTTCAACTTAAGATGCTGGTCAAAATTCAAATGAGGGTTTTATGTTTTATGTGGATTATCGATGATTCAAATTGGAATTTTGAACATCTTATTAACGAAGCTGCTAACAATTGGATTCCAGTCTTGTATTAGCTCTCATTATTCGTTAGTATTCCCAATAGATTGCATTTATGATAACTAATTACTTGTTTTCTGAGTCACTATACGTCCTATGTTCAGAGTTTGACTTATTGCAAACCTTTTTTGTTTCTTGTCAAATTGTCTTTGTTCGTTACTGATAGTTTTATGTAAATTTATATGAATTTATGAGGTAAATAAGAATGGAGAATGGTGCTAGATTGAATGTCATGTTGAATGGGGAGTTACTTGAGGAAGTCGATCAGTTTAAGTACTTGGGTTCTGCTGTTGCTGCAAATAGTGGAGTTGAAGCATAAGTTCGTCAAAGAGGGAATGAAGGGTGTAAAGGGTTAGGGACGGTGAAGGGAGTGGTAAATAGAAGAGGATTAAGAATTTTGAAAAAAAGTGATTGTACCATCTGTGATGTATGGATCAGAATTGTTAGAATGAAAGTGGGACAAAAAATGAATTTGATCAAGCTGAAGTGTCTCTCAGGAGTATATACGGTATATCTCAGTCGGATAAGGTTAGGGACGAATCAGTATTAGTTAGAGTAAGATCAACTGTGAGGAATGAATTAGCAGCTGGAGTGGAAATGAATGTGTTGATGTGGTTTGGCCATATAAAGAGGATGGGAAAGGATTGTCGGGTGAAGAAGGTGACCAAGAGTTGATGGGAGAAGTGCAAGAGGAAGGCCAAGGTTTGTGTGGATGGACGGAGTGAAGAAACCCATCTCCTGACTACTAGAATTAAGGCCCGCTTTAAAGGATGGCGTCATTTCTCGTAATCTTTCTCTCCTAAAAGTGTGTCCCCTTCCCCTCCCTCTCCTCCCCTCCCACCTCCCTCTCCTCCCCTCCCACCTCCCTCTTCGCTTTACCCTCCCCGTTCCTTTGTGCATCCACTTGTTAATTATCCCTAACAAAACGAAGAAGAAACTTCGAATTCCTTCAAACTCTGAAGTCCCTGGAAACTATGAAACTCCATAGACTCCAAAATACTCAGAAACTTTTATTTATCACGAATTCCGAAGTTCCTAAAACTTTGAATTTATAAAATAACCAAAGTTCCCTGAAACTTAAAATTTCCAGACTCCAATGTCCCATGAAACTTAACTCTGAAGTCCCGTGAAACTTAAAATTTCCACATACTCGAAAGTCCCCAGAAATTTAGAATTTCCATATACTCCGAAGACCCCTGATAATTAAAATTTCCAGAGACTTCGAAGTCCCCGAACCTTAAAATTTCTACATACCCCAAAGTCCCGATAAAATTAAATTTTTCGCAAGCTTCAAAAGACACAGAAATTTAAAATTTCCATACACTCCGAAGTACCAAGAAACTTAAAATTTCCATACACTCCGAAGTATGCAGAAACTTAAAATTACCACAGACTTTGATTCCCTTGAAACTTGAAATTTCCAGACTTCAAAGTTCCCAGAAACTTAAAATTTCCAGACTTCAAAGTTCCCAGAAACTTGAAATTTCCATAAACTCCAAAGTCCCCTAAATCCTAAAATTTTCACAGACTTCAAAGTTCCTCAGAAACTTGAAATTTCCACAGACTCCAAAGTTCCCCGACACTTAAAATTTACACAGACTCCGAAGTCCCTTGAAACTTAAAATTTCTGGAGACCCCGAAGTCCCTTGAAGCTTAAAAATTCCACAGACTTCAAAATCCCTAGAATCTTAAAATTTCCACAGACTACGAAGTCCCCCGAAACTTAAATTTTCCACAGACTAAGTCCACTGAAACTTAAAATTTCCACAAATTCCAAGTCCCATGAAACTTGAATTTTCCACAGATTCTGAAGTCCCCTGAAACTTAAATTTTCCACAGACTCTGAAGTCCCCTGAAACTTAAATTTTCCACAGATTCTGAAATCCCCTGAAACTTAAATTTTCCATAGACTATTAAGTCCCCTGACACTTAGATTTTCCACAGACTCTGAAGTCCCCTAAAACTTAAATTTTCCAAAGACTCTGAAGTTCCCTGAAATTTAAATTTTCCATAGACGACTAAGTCCCATGAAACTTAAATTTTCCCAGATTTCGAAGTCCCCTGAAAATTAAATTTTACTCAGACTACGAAGTCCCCTGAAACTTAAATTTTCCACAGTCTCCGAAGTCCATTGAAACTGGAATTTTCCATAGACTCCGAAGTCCCCTGAAACTTGAAATTTTACACAGCCTCCGAAGTCACCTGAAACTTAAAATTTCCACTTTCTCTGAAGTCCCATGACACTTAAACTTTCCACAGACTTCGAAGTCCCCTGAAACTTAAAAATTTCCAGACTTCTAAGACCTCTAAAATATAAAATTTTCACAGATTCGAAAGTCCCCTGAAACTCAAATTTTCCACAGACTTCGAAGTCCCCTGAAACTTAAATTTTCCACAGACTTCGAAGTCCTCTGAAACTTAAAATTTCCACAGACTCCAAAGTCCCCTGAAACTCAAATTTTCCATAGACTCCGAAGTCCCCTGAATTTTTAATTTCCACAGACTTCGAAGTCCCCTGAAACTTAAATTTTTCACAGACTCCGAATCCCCTGAAACTTAAATTTTCCACAGACTCCGAAGTACCCTGAAACTTAAATTTTCCAAATACTCCGAAATCCCCTGAAACTTAAGTTTTCCACAGACTCCGAAGCCCCTTGAAGCTTAAAATTACCACGACTTCAATCCCAGAATCTTAAAATTTCCTTAGACTCCGAAGTCCCCTAAAACTTAAATTTTCCAAAGACTCTGAAGTTCCCTTTAATTCTAAAATTTCTACAGACTCCGAAGTCCCTTGAAACTTAAATTTTTCACAGACTGCCAAGTCCCCTGAAACTTAAAATTTCCACAAACTCCGATGACCTTTGAAGCTTAAAATTTCCTTCGACTTCAAAGTCCCCAGCTTCTTAAAATTTCCACTGGCTCCTAAGTCCCTTGAAAATTGAATTTTCCACAGACTCTGAAGTCCCCTGAAACTTAAAATTTCCTTCGACTTCAAAGTCCCCAGTATCTTGAAATTTTCAGACTCTTAAGTCCCCGGAAAATTGAATTTTCCGCAGACTCCGAAGTTCCCTAAAACTTAAAATTTCTACATACTCCGAAGATCCCTGAAATCTAAGTTTTCCTCAGACTCCAAAGTCCCTTGAAATTTAAAATTTCCACAGACACCGAAGTCCCCTGAAACTTAAAATTTCCTCAAGCTCCGAAGTCTCCTGAAATTTAAAATTTCCACCGACTCCGAAGTGCACTGAAACTTAAATTTTTCTCAGACCCCAAAGTCCCCTGAAACTTAAATTTTCCACAGACTCCGAAGATCCCTGAAAGTTTTAATATATATGCACCTTAAGGTCCACAGACTCTTGAAATCTCCATAGACTCCTAAGTCCTCAGAAACATTAAATCCCCATATAATCCAAAGTTCCAGACCATTGTAATCTCCAGAGAATCCGAAGTCCCTATGAACTTTGAATGTTCTTAAATTCTGAAGTCTACAGAAACATTGTATATACTTAGACCCCGAAGTACCCAGAAACTTTGAATCTACATACACAGGATTAAAATCCCAGTCTTGTGGATTCTAACTTCGGTATGAAGGAGGGTATCCGAAGATATTCATAAATGTAAAATGAAATGACATTTTGAGAAAAATATGATATACAATTCATACTTATATAAAGGTTATAATATAGAGGAAAGATAGTTATAAGAAATAATATGTCTGTTACATATGACTGATTTGCAAATTTATATTGCCATATGGTTTATCATTTAGTTAAACAATTACTGTCATTCAATGCCTCATAAGATAAATAAATTATTTAAGCGTGTATATTACCGGTATTACAAATCTGACAATAAAGACATCTAAAGGAAATGGAAATATATTACAAGCAGAATCTACGATATTATTTCAAGATGATTATTAGAATATCAGGGGTTCATAGATTTTTTGTTATTCTAATTTCATAAACGTAAAATTAAAACAAAGATCGAGAAAGTGAGGAACTTCTGCCATATTGATTGAATAAATTACGACAGAGACACTGTCAACGGACTTGGGGAGAAGAAAGAGGGCCTTATTTTTCGAGATATCTAATCATTTACTTAACCTTTGGCAGGTGTATCACTTCCTGCATAGAAGCAGCAACTGCTTGCTGTGCACGTGAAGTTTGGTATCAAATATGGGGATTATTGGGAATATCAATGGATATACTACAGTTATTCAATGAAATATCATTAGTAATCAGTGCCTTGCCCCTCAAAATGTATACGGGGAAAATGGCAATTGAACAAATAAGAAGGAATAAAAAGCAGAGAAGAAGATAAAAGAGATAATTGGGTCTATGGAATAATAATAATAATAATAATAATAATAATAATAATAATAATAATAATAATAATAATAATAATAATAATAATAATAATAATAATAATAATAATAATATATTCTATTAGACATAAAATAAGTTATATTGATAATATTAGAAAAAATTCAGATTCAGTCGAAACCCATGTGGAGCCAAGCTCTTCAGGAAAGTATCGAATATTACTTACGAACGCTGTCGCCGTGTAGAAAAATCCAATTACAGGTATGACCAAAAGGTCTTATCATAATATTTGGCATCCGAAATCGAGACGCTTCGTAGCTTGTTTAATGAACCCGGAGTTAACGAGGTGTTTATGTTAGAGACGAGCTCTAGACGCGTGACGTCAGCATCTTCAAAGCCAACCACGACATTCTGGATTAGCTTTTAACACACACGAGGGGAGCTCACGTCAACGCTTGAGGGCACTTCACTCTGGTTTCCTTACTTTGGATGGCTTATTGAAAAGGGGAGATGCTGAGGAGGAGAAGAAATGCTTGAATGAAGAAGGGAAAGGGATACTGAAAAGAAGAAAGGATGGTTGAAAAGAAAATCGTTGAGTATGGAAGGGGAGGAAAAATTCCTGAAATCAGTTGGGTCTAGAAATTGTGATCACGAATCATTAAGATTCAAAGTCGAAAATTGTTAGTTCGAAAGTAGATTGTTTGTGAATCAACGTAATGCAAACTAAGATTAAAAATCTTTTGAAGAAAATGGCACCACTTTGAGAAAGAAAGATGAAATCTTTTGATAATCTATATTTGGCTTCGTTTTATTTTTTTTTTTTAGATTGGGCCGGGGTTTTCCATAGAGATTTGAAGGAATTTTGAAAAACCTGATATGAATATCGTACCAGTGAATGTTGGGGTGAGTAGCTTCATTATGAGAAAACTGTAACATTAATGAAAGATAAGTTTTTTGAAGTGCAAAATCAAATGTCTGTTTTCTGTGAAGTACGTTTGCAAAAACTATAAGGCTATCATTGGGCTGACCTGTTATCGAAATTTGATTGCGCGTGGCCATATATTCTACATAAGAGGTTACAGCTTAAGGAAATTTTGAATTTGGACTCGAAATTTGAATTGAGGAATTCAACAATATTCAGTATTCTAATAAAGATCGATCTTCATAAGAATTCAAAATCAGACTTGATTTATTTTTCATGACTTAAGAAATTGAGTTTTGGCCTAAATGAAAATACGAAGCTCTTTCCATAGTAACCTAGAACAGGCCTTGGTTTCAGTCAGGCCTCTGTCTTTTCATTCTGGTAAAGGGAAAGGAAAGAAAGGGATTCATTATCTTAATTAGAAGTAAAAGGATTTCAATTTTACAAAGGATATTTGGTCGAGAGCAGCGATCATCGAGGCTTTCTGAATCTAATACATTAGGAGGAAGGGTTTCTTATATCATTCAATGTCTTGGTGAAGAAAAGCTGATTAAAAGAACATTTCTTATGAAGATACCTGAAAGTATCACAAACGAAATAGGGAACTAGGATCAGTACAGAAAAAAGACACGGTTAATTTTGCATTTATGGACTCATAAATTAAGAGTATCATGGCCTAGATGTTCCATATTTTTTCAAATGCTATTTTTTATTACTTCAAGTGGGATAAGATTTACTGAAAGACTACTTGCGGTAGCTGATTCGTGCTGACTGAATTTCACAATGTCTTGCTCCACAGTACACGACCAGCTCATAGCTTGATAGGTTTTCATTGGAAGCATGAACTTTCTTTTCCTATGATGAGAGGATGATGTGGATCAGGGCCATAGAGGAACACAAGGTATGGTGATGTGGATGTTTCTCAAACGTCTATTTTGTGAACACTGTTAGACCACATAAATTTCCAACTTATTTTCATTTTTGGAGAAAGCGACTGATGTATGTGAGGTATCATCCATATTTATGATGAAGCCATTAACTAATTTCCTAACATTTCATTACTTTTCCCTTTGTGTTTCTATACTTTGTTAATGATACAGAAGTAATGAATTTTCCCCTGTACCTAATCTAACTTTCCTTAGGAGGTGAATTGAGTATGAATAGTTCTCATACGTGGTACTACTACTCCTGCCATTTGTGTGCGTTGCTATGACTCACCAGGCTAATCTTACTGCTGCGACCTGTCTAATTTAAACCAAAAAATGTTCATCATCAGTTCATTACAGAGATTAAGCCGACTTGTATAGCTGTATTAAGAATGATATGTATAAAATATTTGTATATTAGAAATTATTTGCACATCATTAAAGCTTATGAAATTTCGGGAAAGTTAACATATGTTCTTCCATTATCCGAACATTCTTGGTCAAAAATGAAATGAATTTATATAGCTCTAACGAGACATAATAAAATGAACTGTAATTTGACTATAGGAAACAATTTTATATATATATATATATATATATATATATATACATATAAAAAAACAGTATGTCATTTGACGTTGCTTACATAAAACCAACGAAGCATTTAGCCACGAATGCATCAAATTATTTTCGGTGCTTTATCAGGAAACAGGACAGTGCAAAATTAGATAGCGGCCAAGTTCGTAGAAGGTTGTGATAACAGAGGTTGAGTTCCTGGAAGCGATGAGATAAGAGATATACAATATATGATTAGCAACGACCAATCTATTGCTGTTATTTCAAGAACTTAAAGCAAAGGCCCATTCTATTATTATTATTATTATTATTATTATTATTATTATTATTATTATTATTATTATTGTTATTATTATTTTTACTATTATTATTATTATTATTATTATTATTATTATTATTATTATTATTATTGTTGTTGTTGCTATTATTATTTTCGTTATCATCATCATCATCATTATTATTATTATTATTATTATTATTATTGTTATTATTATTATTAGCTAGGCTACAACCCTAGTTGGAAAAGTAGGATACTACAAGCTCCGACAAGGAAAATAGCCCAGTGAGAAAGGATGTTTGAAAATATTTAAACTACATATGAGAAGTAATGAATTAGAAATGTGAAATATTTTAATATCATTAGCAACGTAAAAACAGAGCTGTCATATAAAAACTATGAAGAGAGACTTATGTCAACATTTTCAATATCAAAATATTCACTGCAATTTTGAAATTCTGAAGTTCCACTATTTCAACTGTCATATTACGAAGATAATTCCACAATCTGGTCACTGCTGGAATAAAACTTCTAGACTACTGCGTAGCGTATTACTAAATTTCATTGCACACTTAAAAAACGGTCAAAATCCTGGAATAAATGTTGCCAGTCATTTGCCGTTTTAAAAACGACATTGACGTAAAGGAGTGATATCACGGTCACCAAACCGTAAAATATGTTATCGAAGTATGGTAAAATTATGGTGGCCTGTATTTTATTTTACTGAAATACGGCTGAGAACAGTATATTTTTACGGAGAATTTCCGATTAAAATTACGGTTTTTATTAACAGCTGAACTCGGTTGAGTCCCTGATTAGGCTGAAGGAACATAGAGAGTAGAGGTCCCCTTTTTGTTTTGTTTCATTGTTGGTGTCGGCTACCCCCCAAAATTGGGGGAAGTGCCTTGGTATATGGATGGATGGATTAACAGTGCAAATCAAGAAATAAAGTAATAAAAATCTCTTTGGTTTTAAGTTAGTCTGTGGCAGAACAGGAATAGCCAATTAAATAGTTCTTAGATTGAAATGCTATAAATTGATTCTGGTTTTACGAAAGAATTTTATTGATGTAATTCAGAATAAAACCAATGTTTTGATTTTGCTTTTGTAAATACCTGTTTATGCTATGTCTTCACGACCATCTTGTTTATTGCATCAATCTTGTTCTATCAGAGGAATCAGGTAGGATTGCTCTTTCCCGTCTCAGTGATATCCCATTGGATACGCTTACCAGGTAAAACAACGAAGACTTGATTCCTCATTAATAGTATCACAAAAAAAAAAAAAAAAAAAAAAAAAAAAAAAAAAAAAAAGGTTATGTTCAATTATTATGACACGTTTAGAACAGATATCGAAGGTGCATTCCTCATTAATAGTATCAAAAAAAAAAAAAAAAAAAAATTGGGTTATGTTCAGTTATTATGACATGTTTAGAACAGATATCGAAGGTGCATTTTTACTGCAGCATCATGTGTACGTCATGTCTAGTAGCTCCCTAATTGTCCAGTCGTCCGGTTCGGACTTATAGTGAGAAAAAATCAATTTCTTTAGGACCGAAGAGGAGCCGTGTATTGGGAGGACTAAGTTTTGGACTCCAGCCTCAGTCGTCATGCTGAGTCATCATTTCAATACCATCCGGTCCGTCTTCTGTGTACCTGATATGGCACTTTCTCAAGATTAAAGCATTTTCACGTACGGACTGCCAACGCAGGAGCCCATGGTCCCCTTTTTTATAAGGCAAGACCAATCTAATCTTTTATTTTCATCTTTTATTATGAAATACACATTTACAATCTCACAATTTATCTCACATATACATCATAGTATATTTACTTAAATATTTTTATTTATTTTACATATACTATATCTAAAATTGAAATTTTTACTATTCATCTAAATATATTTCTAAGTAAGAAATATATCGATACGTTAATAAAA
>NC_090729.1:128218827-128221327 GCF_036898095.1 Palaemon carinicauda
ATTGAGGCTTCGAATTGGGTTATTACAGTTTCGTCTTGCCATCTGCAAAACACGGGCTCTTGCTGTTAACCAACCCATAATGGAATTTATTGTATATGAGAATTCAATGACTCAAAAAACGTATTTCATGAGTTACAAAAAAAAATAATAAAGTGGAAAAAAATAATGAGTTAGAAAAGAATTTAATGACTTACAAAAGAATTTAATAATTCAGAAAAGAATTTAGTGACTTAGAAAAGAATTTATTGAATTGAAATAAAAAAATAATGACTTAAAAAATAATGTAATAACTTAGAAAAGAATTTAATGATGTAGAAAAGAATTTAATGAATTTGAAAGTAATTGAATGGCTTGGAAAAAAATTTAATAACATAGAAAAGAATTTAATGACTTAGAAAAAATTTGACAACTTAGAAAAGAATTTAATGACTTAGAAAAAATTTAATAACTTAGAAAAGAATTTAATGAATTTGAAAAGAATTTAATGGCTTAGAAAAGAATTTAATGACTAAGAAAAGAATTTAATAACTTACTCGTAAGTCTGATAACTTATGGAGTAGGAAGGAGGCATTATCGTTGAGAACTTTTATGAAAGGGTAATCTGATAACGGGCATCTGGACATGGTGAATATGAGAGGACTTGGAAATGGTACTTTTAAACTGTTTTATTATTCATTCACGCTTGTTCCAGCCATTAAGTACGTTTCAAAAATCAACCTTTCTTTATTAGAGAATTAACTCTTGTTTCAATTTATTCGTTTTTATTTTTACTTTAAAAACCTAATTTTTATCTTATAGAGATCTTGATTTTCCTTCTAAGTTTTAAACTTCTCTTTCTATATGTTTACTTTTCTGTGTTGACCTTTGGGACATTTGGATTTTCCATTATATTGGTGCTCATCATAGTTTACCTCTTTTTTTTTTTTTTTTTTTTTTTTTTTTTTTTTTTTTTCATGCAATGTTCTTGTCTGCTTTTATTTTTCCTTTCTATTATCATTTCTGTTTGCACTCTACTTTCTAGTAATTATTCTTTTTTTTGTAGCTTGTTTAATTTTCATTTTTAATTTTGTTATTATAATTTGACTTTATCTTTAACTATTAGCCTTTCATTTATTTGTATTTGCTTCTCGCTTCTCTACTATTAACACCTTTTGCCCCTCTATCTTCCATTTCTTGCCTTTCGATCTTATGTGTCCATATTGTGTTTCTCCCACTTTATAACCGGCAATTATCATCTTTCACTCCCTGTTCTTGCTAGATAAGTTCTTATTATTTTGAATATTTTGCTTTTACGTGCTTATTGATATCAAATCTTTATTCTGGATTCTTACTCTGAAGTAGGAATTTATTTATTCTGCGTTTCTTTTCTTGACCTAATTTGATGCTAGTATCCAATACACACAAACACACACACACACACACACACACACACACATATATATATATATATATATATATATATATATATATATATATATATATATATATATTTATGTGTATATATATCTATATATGTGTAATACACACACACACACACACACATATATATATATATATATATATATATATATATATATATGCATGTATGTATGTGTATATTAGGTGGATGCCAGCATCAAATCAGGTCAAGAAAAGAACAAAGGATAAATTCTCATATATATATATATATATATATATATATATATATATATATATATATATATAATATATATATATAATATATATATATATATATATATATATATATATTTATATATATATGTAAAGATATGTGTATATCTATCTATCTATCTATTTATATATATATATATATATATATATATATATATATATATATATATATATATATATATATATATATAAATAAATAATCCTTACTTAAACATATAATATCATTCTTTCTTCACCGAATTTCCATGCAACGCAATCATATGAACACATCTGAACGTATCAGGATTAATTAAAATCGGAAGTACATTATTTATTTATTTACATATCGTGAAAAGTACAATATAATTTTATATATAAAGCCACATTTCTTCCGGAGATAATATAAGAATAATATAGTTATAAAAAAAACTGACGCTATAAATAAAAATCTTTCATTAAGTACAACTCCACATCAAATGTTCTTGTAACATTCCAATCTCTTGTTATTAAGTACAAAATATAAAAAAAAAGTATTTTGAAAAGAATAGAAAAATGGAATTATTCTCGTGAATACAAAGCCTCAATCATGATTCTATTCATGAAGTATATCTATGAATACTTTCCTTTATAAATGAGACAATCCTTTATGCACACAGCGTAGGTTGATTGTCCAAATCATTGAATTCAACTACAATAGTATAAATGGAAGGAAAAAGTAAGGCACAGTAGTGTGTGATCTATTAAATATAGCGATATTATTGCTAAATAAACTATTTTTCAAAGCTAGGATTTCTTTTAAAATCAATTAGGAAATCACATAGAGTTCGAGCGTTATTCTGTTTCAATATGT
>NC_090729.1:128226327-128238397 GCF_036898095.1 Palaemon carinicauda
TTATTATTACTTGCTAAGCTATAACCCAAGTTGGAAAAACAGGATGCCATAAGCCCAGGGGTCCCAACAGGGAAAATAGCCCAGAGATGAAAGGAAACAAGGAAAAATAAAATATTCTTTGAACAGTAACAACTTTAAAATAAATATTTCCTATATAAGCTGCAAAAACTTTAGCAAAACAAGAAGAAGATAAATAAGATGGAACAGCATGCCCGAGTGTAACCCCAAGCAAGAGAACTCTAACCCAAGATAGTGGAAAACCATGGTACAGAGTGTATGGGACTACCCAAGACTAAGATTTATTGGTTCCTGCTTTTCCAACTAGATAGTAATAATAAAAAAATAGTAAATAACATATTCGAAAAATGTAATTCTCTTAAAAAGAACTTCCAGCGTAATCTTTCTACCTTGAGGAATAGCAAACTTTATGAAGGTGGATTTATTAAAGATAACAAAAAAGATAATTTATAATGGATTAAAAAATTATCAATAAAGTGAAATTATCAAAAGGCTACCAAAGAGATGTCCCTCGTTATCTATTCATCACCTATCAAACCTATTTTGTTTATTCACGACCATCAAACCTCTTTTTACTTATCACCAATCAAATCTCTCTTATTTAATCATCACCAATTAAACTTTCTTTACTTACTCATCAGCAATCAATCATATTTCATTTATTCATCTTATATAAAAACATATTTTTATTTATTTATTGTCAATCAAACTTATTTCATTCATTTATCAGCCATCTAATTTTTTTCATTTACCAATCGAAAAATCAAACTTCTTTTATTTAATCATCACCAAAGTTTGTGTAATTATTCAATAAATAATCAAATATCTATTATTTATTCACAACCAAGCTATTCTTTTATGTATTCAACGTCAATAAATGTAATTGTTTACATATATACTTGCAAGCATACTGTACTTTGCCAGCAAGCTACATTATATACAGTAATTGATTGTGTACGCTTGAACTTATTTGCAATCACAAACACTCACTGTTGGACAGTTACAGTTTTTTCTGTTTTTTTCAGCGTATTGAAATTTGGACTCCAATAATGTACTTATTTGCATATACACGTGTATACATAAGGTACATCAGTTTCAAGCTACAGCACACATACAATTGATTATGCCCACTTGTACATACTTGTAATCACAAGCACTCACTGACAGTTTTTCAATTCCCTTTATGTACTGAACGCCAATAAATATACAGTACATACACGTGTAAGCTTAAGTTACATCAGCATCAATCTACAGCATACACAGAATCACCTGTAATTACTAACGCTTACTGACGGATAATTTACAATTTTTTTACATATATTGAACGCTAATAAATGTACAGTACCTATTTGTACATGCTGTACACGTGTAAGTTTAAAGTATACCAACATCAATCTACAGGATACACAGAATCACCTGGAATCACTAACTCTAACAGACGGACAGTTTTCAAGTCATTTTATGTATTGAACGCCAATACAGTACATATTTGCACATACACGTGTAAGCTTAAGGTACATCAGTATCAATCTACAGTAATTACTAACACTCACTGACAGACAGTTCACAGTATTTTTTTTTTTTTTTTTGTACAACCTCTCTAGGTTTTTTGATTCGTAATAAGGCCCTCATTAAGGAAAACCCCCGGACCGCTGCATCGCAAAGTCATTAATTCATGTTAAGCCCAACATCACCCTTATGGAACTCTGTGACGTCATCGATACATCACAGAAGACCTCACACTGAGTCGCGTCTATTAAGATTGGGAAAGAATTGTATTGGGTACTTTTTTTCCTCTTTTTACCTCCGCCAACGAAGTTGGAAGGAGGTTATGTTTTACTCTTTGTTTGTGTGTTTGTGTTCGTTTGTGTGTATGCTTGTTTGTGAACAGCTTTCTGGCCACAATTCAATCGTAGAGTAATGAAACTTGCAGGGATTATCCGTTATGTGAAAAGCTGGAAAGGATTAAATTTTGGAAGGTCGAGGTCAAAGATCAAGGTCACAGTCAAGCAAAATGTCAAATTCACGTAATCAAACATAAGTTTGGACATTGCCGTCACCAAGACTTTAAACTTGGTTCATAATCTAGTGTATGAAAATCCACCCCAATTAATACATGCTAAGGTCAAAGGTCAAGGTAAGGTCTAGCAAAAGGGTGCGAGAAATAAGCTGACGCAGCGGAGGTTTGCGCTCTACTGAATGCCCCCTTAGTTTATAATGGAAATTGTTGTGATGTTAGTGTTTTACTGAAGGTAATATGTTTCAGAAAGTACCTGGCAGTACTCAGTACTCGGCATTGTATTATTTTCTTGTATTGTGGAAAGCGGTTACTGTTAAATTCATCTTACGAAAAGCTCTTTTATGACAGCTTCCTGTTTATATAATGAAAAACATCCTATCCTTAAGGAAAAAGAATAAAATAAAAGTTTTATAGATAGTATATTTTCCAATGTTAAAAATAAAATCAGGAAAATTTGAGACTATCTATACGAAATATATGGGTCGTTATTTCATTTTTGTAGGTTTTAAATAAAGTAGGCCCTATTATCTATATTATCTAGGTCTCATATTATTATTATTATTATTATTATTATCATTATCATTATTATTATTATTATTATTAGCTAAGCTACAACCCTAGTAGGAAAAGCATTATGTTACAAGCCTAAGGGCTCCAACAGAGAAAATAGCCTAGTGAGGAATCTAAAAGTATAAAATTTCTAGTAATTTTGGAAAAAGTATATTTGATCTTGAAGGCTATAAATGAAAAAGATAGAAGAACGCTGAGCGTATCCGTTGACTAAAACTTTTTAAACTTCCATATATTTATTTTTCCATTTATTTATCTTTGTCCTTTTATTGTTTTCAGGAACTCTTGAATTTATACTCTTTTAGTGAGCGTGTTTAAATAATGGAGAGAGAGAGAGAGAGAGAGAGAGAGAGAGAGAGAGAGAGAGAGAGAGAGAGAGAGAGAGCTCCCTTCACTCTCATAATTGATCATGGTAGCGGAAAATTTATGGATGAAGATAAAGAGAATTCACCAGTTTATTGTGAATTGGGAAGAAGACACGACAGTACAAGAAGTTGAACGAATTCGTTGACTAAAAATTTGCTAAAAGTTTCATATTTTTCTTTTTCAGATTTATTTGTTTTGGTAATTTTAGGGTTTTTTAGAACTCAACATTTCGAAATTTATATTCTCTTAGGGGTTCTGTTCAAATATTATATATATATATATATATATATACAGTATATATATATATATAATATATATATATATATATATATATATATATATATATATATATATATATATATACAGTATATATATATATATATATATATATATACATATACAGTATATATATATATATATATATATATATATATATATATATATACATATATATATACAGTATATATATATATATATATATATATATATGTATATATATATATATATATATATATATATACAGTATATATATATATATATATATATATATACATATATATATATATATATATATATACAGTATAAATATGTATATATATATATATATATATATATATATATATATATATACAGTATATATATATATACACACACATATATATATATATATATATACTGTATATATATATATATATATATATATTTATATATATATACATATATATATATATATATATATATATATATATACATATATATATATATATATATATAGAGAGAGAGAGAGAGAGAGAGAGAGAGAGAGAGAGAGAGAGAGAGAGAGAGAGAGAGAGAGAGAGAGAGAGAGAGAGAGAGAGAGATAAAATAAATTTTATGCTTTTTTTGTATCCTGACTTCACCCATTTTGAAAATTGTTTTGCTAACAACTAATTTCACGGTATATAACAATTGCTTTATGTATGCGAAATTAGGCCTACTTCAGTAATAAGCAATAGTCTTATGGGCGACTTATGATTTAAAGGAAAAGTGTATGAAATTTGACAGTTTGAGGCATCGATATTTTCTTCAAGTCTTGTCTCAGGTGGAATGTTCGTCAGTAAGTTAGGTAGATGGTATCGTATTATTATTATTGTCATTATTATTATTATTATCATTATTACTATTATTATTATTATTACTTGCTAAGCTACAACCCTAGTTGGAAAAGCAGGATGCTACAAGTATGCTATGAATAGAATATTGTGAAGATATACATGGACAGAGAGAGAGAGAGAGAGAGAGAGAGAGAGAGAGAGAGAGAGAGAGAGAGAGAGAGAGAGAGAGAGAAAGGAAAAAGGCAAAGGTGATGTAAAGATAAAAAGAGATTTATCATTTGTGTAAAGGGAACTTTTATTGTTCTCGAAGAAGAATCAGCTATGAGAACTTCATTGAAGATGAAATTGGCAGAGCTGATATATTATAAAGTCATAATACAAATAGAGACAAAATTTCGTCCATAACCCGAATTCAACACAAAGTATATTGGGAGTGTTTACAACACGATTTCCAAAATGGGTGTAAATCAGTAAGCAATAGACCAAAAAATATCAAAATAATTTCTCTCCTCCTCTCTCTTTCTCTCTCACTTTCTCTCTCATTCTCGCTTTCTCTCTTATACAGTTTCCCACCTGTATCTTTATTAAGTAATGTCACTACACGCCAAAGGGATGATTTGTATGTTGCAAGACATAAAACTAGTATTGGCTCAAGGCAAATCAGAGTCCGAGGTCCAGTGTTGTATAATAAACAGCCCCGTGAAATAAAAGAAGCAGGCTCTGTGTCTATTTTTAAGTCAAAACTAAGGAATTTATTTTTAACAGAGTCTTAATATGTTCTTTTAATCATTAGTACTTTGTTCTTAGATTTTAATCTGGCTTATTTTTATGTCTTTTACTACTGATACTACATTGTAGTTTTTAAAACTAAGTATCCTAATTCAAAAATGGGTTCTGAGTCTGTACATATTTGTTGGGGACTTATTTATTGTAATCTTATGACTATCTGATTTTTACTACATATCCTATTTTTTTAGAACTGTCTTAGTTTATTTTATTGCCTGTACGTATTTTTATATACTTATTTATTGATAATTTATGACTATTTTGGATTTCTATTTAAAGCTCATTTTACCTATGATTGTCTACTTTTATACATAGTTTCAAATAGTTTCCTAAGGTATTTTTATAGTTGCTATTTTTAATGATTTTGATATTCTTAACCTATACCAAGTTTTTATGTATGACTTAAATTCAAATGTTTTATACTGATATGGCTACTTATGTAGAATACCCAATGTACAATTGGAAAATAAAGGATTATTATTATTATTATTATTATTATTATTATTATTATTATTATTCTCTTTCTCACCATCTTTTCCTTTTTCCATTTGAACAGAATCGCTAGGGAGAGAATATATTAGGAAATGTTGATATTTACATAAAAACAGTTTATAATATCGTAAACAAAGGAGGGAAATATGAACAATTAAAACAGAAAGAAGAGGAAAAGAGAGCGAAGTATGAACGATTGAAAAAGAAAGAAGAAGAAAAAAGAGGGAAATATGAACAATTGAAACAGAAAGAAGAGAAAATGAGAGCAAAATATGAACGATTGAAAAAGAAAGAAGAATAGGAGAAGAGAGGAAATTATGAACGATTAAAAAGGAAAAAAAGAAAAGGAATGAAATAAAAAAAAAAGGAAAGGTCAATATATCATCACCTCTGGGCCGCCATCCCAGATTCATTACAGGCCTTTGTTGACATTCCCGTTCCAGCGGGAGGTTCACGAGTGGCGATTGTCTTTTGTTTTTTAGACGAACGACCGGTTTGTCCTCCCTCCTCCTCCTTCTCCTCCTCCCCCTCCACCTCCTCCTCCTCCACCTCCGACTTCTTCTTCTTCTTCTTCTTCTTCTTCTTCTGTTTGTGTGTTTAAAAGGACACATGTGGACATCTATCTGATGATGTGGCATATCTTGGGGAAAGGTAACCTTCGCTCGTAGTCCGATTTGAGAATATTTTTTTTTTTTTTGTATCTACGCTTATTATTCCATTCATGTTTTAATTTACTTGTCCTTCTATTTTTATTAGCATATTATCATATGTCTTCATTAGTCTGTTTTATAGCCTTTTGCTTGTAATTCTTATTTGAAAATCTATAGGAAGATAAGAATAAAAGCCAAAACTATTCCTTTTTCATCAAAATTATGATTATTATACGGAATAACATCTCTCTAATGTGAAAATTAGACGGAATAATTCAACTAAAAAAACATAAATATGACAGATAGCAGCTTACATTACGAAAATGGTATTAGAAATTGTTATTCATTCTATGAACCAATACTGTAGCAATTTGTCGTGAGGAATATTAGCAAGGAAGAATATCAAATTCCAAAATACAACGTAACAAGTAACCGTTTTTTAGACCTTCATTCTAAAGAACTTGGTGTAGTAACATTTTACTTTATTTAAATTTCACTTTGAGAGAGAGAGAGAGAGAGGAGAGAGAGAGAGAGAGAGAGAGAGAGAGAGAGGAGAGATGAATTTTTTCGACCTTGATTACTGTAAAAGTGCTAAGTGACGGATTAATAACCCCACCGGCCGGCCGCTAGAGGGCGCCACGGGTTTTGTTATTATCAAAATGGCTGTCAACTGAAAACACCAAAGTAACGCACAAGAGAGGATTTGTAACTATGATTGAAATAAACGTTTATATGGAATGATATTAAGAAATACTTATTATGTAGTGTATCTTTTTAAGAAATACTTTATGTAATGTATCGATATTTAGTAAAATTCTCTTCTGACAGTGCAATACGTAGTTTCTTCGTCATGTGTTTATGAAGATCAAAAGGAAAGATATTCTGCATCATAATATATGGATAAAGTTCCTTGGGGTACCTCGCCAGTTTATAGAAATAAATCCATCAATGAATTATTGTTAAACAAAATTACTAATTTGAATTATTTGCGCTAAAGTACAGTCAATTCTATTCAATTTGCCTTAGAGTAATATTAAGATAAATGTGATAATATCAAGGAAGGTGCAGATATATATTTAAACAAAGTGTCTTCTAGATTAATTCTTAATAAAACACAACTTAGATGCTAATAAGTAGTGGGGCATGAGTATAATTTCGGACGCTTCTGTCTACGTTAAAAGAATGAAAAAAAACATTTTTTTTCACAATATGGAGTTAGAATCAGAGACAATATGAATATTGCAACTTTGGTGTTGTGACGCTTGTTTTTAAGATTGTATGAATCAATTCAAGTAAGGCAAGAAGATAAGCAGATTTTGAATTACATTAACGAAACTGAATTTTCATAACATTTTAATAGACAAATGCAGGGTAATAACAATTACACACATACAAGTAAATTATTATTCTTAAGTTATACCCTATTCATATTGTCCTTAATCTGTCGCAAACAGGTAGGAACTAACCCCATGTATGAATTTCTAATTAACAAACACATTAGACCCCTTTGGTTAACTGACTAAGTATCTGACCTGGAATCTCAAACTTTCTCATCAAGGTGTGGCTTTTTGCAACTCTCCTTTTTTCCTTTTTTTTCTTATCAGTTACTGTTTTTTTCTTTTTTCTATCATAGAACGTTCACACCACCAACATGTTGCATGGCAAATGCATTCCTTGGCAACCTGTTACACTGGCAAGGCTTGTTGGAATTTCCTGCTTTTTGGCAGCTGTTGTTGATATGCAAGATGCTGTTACCACTGCTAATAACTATATTAATAACACTATTAACCATATTTTTTTGGCTTAATGAAATTCTAAGTCTACTCATCTAAGCAGTTATCTATAAGAAAAAGGGAAATCAGCAATTGGTTTTTGTTTTATTTTAATCAAACTTAATCAGAAGTTAATCTCATTATTTGTTTGCAAACAGAAAAGTTGCCAAGTAGCTCAAGAGAAGAATGTTCTGGTACATTTTTCAACATTTTACACATTCATAGGACCCACATCGGACAATCTTTTGTCCAAGCACCAACACACGTTTCAGAATCTACGAGTCTACATGGACAGTGCTTTTCACATGTAATTTTCGTGTGCTCAACATTGTTTAAAAAAAAAAAAAAAAAAAAAAAAACTCGTCGTCCTGAATATCGTCCCACATATTTTCAGAATATTCAATCCCCCCGAGGGCGGACTGTTAAAAATTAATTTAAAATTTCATGTCAACCAATGTAAATGATTGTGCATACTAATTCTGGAGTGAATTAATAACCATTAAAGTTCATTTGTATTAAAATCATCATAAACTAATTAATCCAGCTACGTTAGAAGGAAGGGAGATATTCTACTAAATGAAGAATGGATAAGTGAATCTAACAGAATGAGAGTTATATTTACCTGGAACTAAGTAATCTCAAGCAGAGAGGTATCGACACCAATGTGATAGACCATAAAGGGTTTAAGGGTTTAGGTTATTATTCAGTCCAGGGACAGTTCATTATTAATGATAATACTAACAGTAGTAATTATTATTATTAATAATAACAATAATAAATATTGGTAATAATAATTGATAATAATTATTATTATTAATAATAATAATAATGATAATGATAATAGTTACAATAATAAATCATAATAATAATAATAATAATAATATATAATAATAATAATAATAATAATTACAGATAAATTAAAACATGCGTTTAGATGATAATTGATTTTAGTAGATTAAAAATAGAAATCTCTGCAAAAAAATTGGCGTATAGTATATCTGAGTATGCGGCGAATGGAATCTTCTTTAAAGTTTTAGAACGACATTAAAGTTTCGATGAGGTCTTTTGATAAATATGATATGTAACGACTGAAATAAAATTCTCTCTCTCTCTCTATACACTATACACACACATAATATATGTATACATATCCAAATATATATATATAATATCTATATATATATATATATATATATAGTTTGTATGTATGCACACACCACGCATATATATATATATATACATATATATATATATATATATATATATATATATATAATACTTGATTATATATACATACAGGTGAGAAGGCTATGGTGTGTGTTTGCATGTCTATATACATCCACGTATAGACATAATTTATGTGCATATGCTATTTAGTATAAACATAACAATGACAACTGGATTTTTACATTTAGAAACCTGAAAGAAATATTTGTTTATTTAACCTTCATGATGTATACACTGGGTCGAGAATATTTCCTTTTGTTTATCTGCTGTCTGCTTTGTGTAAATAAGCGACTACGATTAGTTATTACGGGTAACTGTGATTTTATTCCATTTTTTGTTAAACATGCGATTGATCACGGATGATTTTTTTTTAGAATTAACTCAGATGAACTTTTTAGCTATGATTAATCATAGGTAGTAGGTTGGTCAGGGCACCAGCCACCCATTGAGGTAATACCGCTAGAGTTATGGGGTCCTTTGACTGGCCAGACAGTACTACTTAGGATCCTTCTTTTTGGATACGGTTCTTTCCCTTTGCCTACACAGACACCGAATAGTCTAGCCTATTATTTAGATTCTCTCTGTCCTCATACACCTGACAACACTGAGATTGCCAAATAATTCTTCTTCACCAAGGAGTTAATTTACTGCACTTTAATTGTTCAGTGGCTACTTTCCTCTTGGTAAGGGTAGAAGAGACTCCTCAGCTATGATAAGGAGCTCTTTTTAGGAGAAGGACACTCCAAAATCAAACCATTGTTCTCTAGTCTTGGGTAGTGCCATAGCCTCTGTGCCATTGGTCTTCCACTGTCTTGGGTTAGAGTTCGCTTGCTTGAGGGTACACTTGGGCACAGTGTTCTATCTACTTTCTCTTCCTCTTGTTTTGTTAAAGTTTTTATAGTTTATATAGGAAATATTTATTTTAATGTTACTATTCTTAAAATATTTAATTTTTCCTTATTTTCTTTCGTCACTGGGCTATTTTCCCTGTTGGGGCCCCTGGCTTATAGCATCCTGCTTTTCCAACTTGGGTTGTAGCTTAGCATTTAATAATAATAATAACTGGTAATTGTGGTCTTATTTTTATTTTCTTTTAAATCTGCGAATGGTCAGAAATGAAATATTTGTTGGAAGTTAATTTAGAATAGATTTGTAATGATTTCTGTCGGATTTTACAGAAATGGTTTTAATTGAATACAAAAATTTGACCTGTTATGTTTTCAGTTTGTAATGCTACTTCGGGTCTGGTCAAGGAAAGTGTGTTATTATTAATAGTAGTATTATCGATATATATTATTATTATTATTATTATTATTATTATTATTATTATTATTATTATTATTATTATTACAAGCTTAAGCTATAACCCTAGTTGGAAAAAGCAAGATGCTATAAGCCCAAGGGCTACAACAGGGAAAAAATAGGCCCAGTGACGAAATTAAACTAGGAAATATATTAACTACAGAAGAAGTAATAAACAATCAAAATAAAATATTTTAAGAACAGTGTCAAAATCAAATTATATTTTCCTATAATGTATAAACAATAATGGTTGATAATTTCACTGAACTTGTGCTTGAGAGAGAGAGAGAGAGAGAGAGAGGAGAGGAGAGAGGAGAGAGAGAGAGAGAGAGGAGGAGAGAGAGAGAGAGAGAGAGAGAGAGAGCATTCTACTTTCAAATAGCTTTTCCATTCTAATTTATACTAAAACAATCAAACGGAAGTGACAGGGATTGCTTGGGTAAAAATAGGAAAGGGAATGTCAGGTCATGCCACTCCCCAATGACCTCATATTTGCAACGTTACGATTGTCCCCCAAATTATCGTCAATATGTCATTTGTTTCGTTCGGTATCTTTGCATTATGATGATTTTTCTTCTGATGCTGAGAGACAATGTCAAAATTGCTAATTAAAAACTGAGGAAAATAAATCATAGTTAGCGAAACTTGATTTAGATTTTATAAGTGTGGATTTAAGGTCCTCACTTATGTTAGCTTTGATTAATTGTGTCCAACAAGAAAAGAAATTGTTGGACAGCACTAGGTATGGTTAAGTTAGATATTTCCTGTTTGAGTCGAAAGTGACATTGGTGTATTTGCCCAACCCAGACATGTAGGAATAATCAAGTAAGGGCTAATAAGTTTATATATATATATATATATATATATATATATATATATATATATATATATATATATATAATATTTATATATGTACATATATACATATATATATATATATATATATATATATATATATATATATATATATGCTATACACGTATTATAAATTCTATTTGACATTTTTTTAAATAAGATCCACTGCTGACTCTAGAGAGGGAAGATAGAAAACAAAGACAGACACATAAACTGTGATGAAATAAATTATACTTAATGAGAGAGGAGAGAGAGAGGAGAGAGAGAGAGAGAGAGAGAGAGAGAGAGAGAGAGAGGAGAGAGAGAGAGAGAGATGGACGTTGAAGAAATAAGTTGTAATTCATGTAAAGAGACTCACGTTATGAACAGCATTCTAGGTTAAGTTTTTTTTCTCTCTCTCTCTCTCTCTCTCTCTCTCTCTCTCTCTCTCTCTCTCTCTCTCTCTCTCTCTCAAGGATATAACCCTATTTCCTACTAATTCCTATTTTGATTAAAGATTTTTGTTATTACCAAAAATAATAATAATAGTTTTATGAACCTCCAATTAATTTAAACCTTGAAACTACTAGTAAGAAATAATTATTTTAATGTTTTTACTCTTCTTGAAATATTTAGTTGTTCATTACTTTTCTTGTAGTTTCCTTATTTCCTATCTAAACTGGGCTATTTTCCTGTTGGAGCCCTTGGGCTTATAGCATTCTGCTTTTCCAACTAGAGTTGTAGCTTAGCAAGTAATAATAATAATAATAATAATAATAATAATAATAATAATAATAATAATAATAATAATGAAATAAAATCAAAACTTCCCCAATGCCTGAAAAGCTATCATCTCCCTTTCGCTTCAAAAAAAACAAACAAAGGTTTGATCAAACTGAAGACACGCCCGGATTTACTTTGTCGAGAGAGAGAGAGAGA
>NC_090729.1:128238897-128241397 GCF_036898095.1 Palaemon carinicauda
TAGGATATGCATATATAAGCTCAACTTTACCTTCATCACTATCTATAGGTATCCATAGACGGTCGACATTGTTGTGTAATATTTATATTTTGATTTAGCAACTATTAACGTAAAGAATGTTGCGAAAAAAATTTGATCGTCTAAGGAAGCAGTCCTAAAAACTTGATTATTATTATTATTATTATTATTATTATTATTATTATTATTATTATCATTATTATTATTATTATTATTATTATTATTATTATTATTATTATTCTTTGCTAAGGAGCTACTTTCTAGTGTACCTATTACGGATTATTTAGAATCATAACCTTGGTAACTCCTCTCACCTTACCACCTCCCAAATCCTGACAGTGACCTATTTCCTGGATAAGAAATTAGAATGAAAAACTGAGACATTATCACTCAGTGTATTTAGAAATATTTTTAACGTTAATTTATGGGGATTTTGTAAACAAGCCTTCTAACGGGAAACAACTAATTGTACAATGATGTTAGTAGAATGTACCATCAATTGTTTTTAAAAAAATACGTTGATATAAGGTATTTCACAATCATTATCTAGATGGACATGAAATAATGATACTACACTGCAGAAACAATATCCTATGTCCTCCGGACTACAAGCATAACAAAAAGCTCCTATTTATATGGTATTTCCCAGTTAAAATGACGACGTCTGTACATATGGTCCCGGCCATATACCAATTCACCAAATTTCATAAGTACGAAGAACTACATCTACACATCATACTAATATCAAACTATCACTATCCTAACCCTAAATCATGTAATAAAACAACACACATTCGAAAAACCAATGACAGAACGAACAAAACAACAGCCTTCAACGCCTACTAGTAAAATGGTAATGTAATTTAGGCCAAGATATAACGCCATCTTTTGGCCGTTCGAGACCTCTAAACCAGTAGATTTCTTTATAAACAACTAAACACCAAAATGTCTCTCACCTGGATGGCCATCAAAATTGGTCCCTGTTCTGATTTGATGTGAAAATTTCGAATTATCATAAACATATCATGAGTATCAGACAAATACGATGCATCGCTAAAATAAACATTACATAACATTGCTCTTTTCCCCTCAATAACTTGAAGTGCTTAACGACTGTGTTTACTGTACATGTGGGCAAACATACAAATTATATAGCCCATGTAATGAAACATCTGTGGTTGTTTAAGTAGACATGTACACATATAAAAGAATATAAATATCAACCACAATGGCATTTAATATCGAATTCTACTATGGGAATGTATATCCACTGGATATTAATTTATGATAACAGCTTCTGGCTGGGCAAGAGATTCGAACCTATGCCTCTTATCGGTAGCCATGCCTGCGAGGACTCTACCAACTCAATCAAGCTATCAAGAGAGATAGCTCAATTGATAGCCTCACCGGCATGGCTTCGGTTAAGAGACATAGGTTCGAATCTCTGCCCAGGAGCTGTTATCATGAATGAATTTCCAGAGGATATACATTCCCAAAGTTAGTGATATATATTCACATATAAAAGAATTTAATTCATATTGTTCAGTAATGTAGTTGTAGATAAAGATAGCCATAGGTTGCCACGGGCTCTTGCTCTTAAAAGCAGCAGGTAACAAGATGTCTTTAAATCATGAAATCATCGTTTAATATGATAAACAAAATATTCAGATGAGTAAGAAAAGTCAAATAAAATATCAACTATTTGCTCATCAGAGTTATAACAAAGATCAAAATTTTATCATTTATGAGTAAGTAATTATTTGACAAAACCCTCACAATTCTTCCAAATATTTCTGAAGTGATCTTTATTAAATAAAGATTCATAGTTACAAGTGAATATTCACATTTGAGGAACAAGAATTGGAAAGGAAAACGCTGAGAAAATTACAACCAGATGAATACATTAAGTAGAAAGCAAATATAACATGATAATTAATAATAAACACACACACATATATAAATATATATATATATATATATATATATATATATATATATATATATATATATATATATATATATATATATATATTATTATTAATTGCTAAGCTACAACACAAGTTGGAAAAGCAGAATGCTATAATCCAAGGGAAAATATCCCAGTGAGGAAAGGACACAAAGAAAAATAAAATATCTCCGATATAAACTATAAAAACTTTAGCAAAATAAGAGGATGAGAAATTGGGTAGAATAGTGTGCCTTAGTGCACCCTCAAGCAAGAGAACTCTAACCCAAGACAGTTGAAGACCATGGTACAAATGCTATGGCACTACCCAAGACTAGAGAACATTGGTTTGATTTTGTAGTGTCCTCTTAGAAGAGCTACTTACCATTGCTAAAGAGTCTCTTCTACCCTTACCAAGAGGAAAGTAGCCACTGAACAATTACAGTGCAGTAATTAACCCCTTGGGTGAAGAAGAGAATGAGGAGAATATGTAAGGAATAAGCCAGACTATTCGGTGTGTGTATAGGCAAAGGGAAA
>NC_090729.1:128246397-128263897 GCF_036898095.1 Palaemon carinicauda
CAGGTTCCCAGAAAAGGCTGAAGATATACTTAGCCTTTAAGGTGCTTAGTGAGAGACTGAAGACATATTTAGCCTTTCAGGTGTTTAGAAAGAGGCTGAAGATATACTTAGCCTTTTGGGGAGCTTAGAAAGAGGCTAAAGACATATTTAGTCTTTCAGGTGTTAAGAAAGAGACCGAAGACATATTTAGCCTTTCAGGTGTTTAGAAAGAGGCTTGACATACTGTACTTAGCCTTTCGGAGTGCTTAAAAAGAGGTTGCAGTTATACCTATCTTATTGGGGTGCTTATAAAGAGAGTGAAGACATATTTAGCATAGAACTTAGAAAGAGGATGCTGACATATTCTGTTTTATCCTTTTTTTTTCGAAAGATGCTTAAAACTTAGATAAAGTTAGCTTCTCCGGTTGTTCAGAAAGAAGCTACAGCCATTGTTTGCTCAAAAAGGATTAGAAATAAAAAACAGCATTAAATTTTATCGATTTAGGATAGGTAAGCTGAAAATACCAATCTTTTTAAAACCAAGGATGGATATAACAAAGGAAACCGGATGGTATAAACGGGCATACGCTGTAATAGAAATAGATTAAATTCTTCTAAAACTATACGGGTCTACTTTATAATTTAGTTTTCTTACGAATTATAGTTTCAATAGAGCAAATGGATGCCAATCCTTTAAAAATATACAGTGCAAATACAGAACGTCTACAATCGCACATGAACGAAAAACATAATTATACACTACTATTTGTATTTTTATATTACATATAATACATATAACATTAAAGCAAACGTTTTGAGTGGTATATCGTCATTATAACGCAGATAACATTAGATTATAGAAATTCACATCTCTTGTCTTGGAAAGAGAAATACGAAGAAAAAAAAAAACTACAAAAGTATAGTCTTATAAACATGCATCAAACTGGTTTGTATTTCTCATAGAAAAGACGAACTGAGCTATTAATAAAATGCGTACTATAGTCAATTTTTTTTAGCGAGGCAGATTTGCACCGACTCGCAGTCGTGCCCTTTTAGCTCGGAAAAGTTTCATGATTGCTGATTAGTTGGACAAGATAATTCTAACCAATCAGATAGCAGGAAATTTTTCCGAGCTAAAAGGGTACCGCTGCGAGTGGGTGCAAATCTGCCTCGCTAAAAAAAATTGACTACAGGTTACATCGCAAAATGGAAAACTAAAGTAACATAAGGCAAGGAGGAGGTTAGCAGGTGAAAGTATTGTTATCTCTGAACTAATGTGACGTAACCTATATTCATCATTAACACAGGAATTATTATTATTATTATTATTATTATTATTATTATTATTATTATTATAGAACACAATGACTCCAGAGGACTCCCTTTTCGATGACTTCGTTAGTCATACATATGGTTTTGCTCTTTGCGGAGGTCATCGTCTAACCATAACTCAAGTAATAAGGAAAATATAAAGAAGATACTACTAATAATAAAAATCTCATATACTTCTTCAAAGGGGAAGAAAAGTGTATCATTATTCCCAACAGCCATTATAGTAAAAAAAGAAAGAAAAAAAAAACTCCCGTAGAAGTAACATTGTCTTCACAAATCCTTAAGAGATAGATATCTGTTTGAGGCTCGAGTTGAGGATGATAGGTTCATCCTTGCCGAGATTATTGGGCAGAATGTGTTGTTCTATGCTAGCGGTATTTCTAGATTTATTTCAGAAGCACGTCATCTGAAAGCTATTTAACTTTTATAAGAATATCTTTGCTTTTATTGTTTTAAAATTGAATTCCCTTTTATACTTTATTTATAACAAACGATACTGGCGTCAATGACCGCAATATCAGGATGCCAGAAAACTCCAAATCAATCAAATATTTCCATAAACCTAAAAATGACCAAGTCGCATTTCAGCTTACGGCTTCGGATGAGCGAGTCTTCCGAGGCTACCATAAAACGAACTGGAGAAAGCGGGAGTCTTCAATTAACCTCTGCACATCAAGTGTTCCAATTCGGAGGAGCGGAAAGTAATAAACGCACCAGTGCCCTTCACTCGTTACTTATTTGTTTGCTAATCCTCTTCAAGACATTGGTGGGTAAACTGTTGCCCATTTCCCCCGGCGAGTTTATTTTCTCTTGAGTTCGTTCAAGAGGGAAAAGTTGTCGGTTTCATTTCATCGATTTATTAAAATGTTCTGCGTGAAGATTTTCTTTATGTATGTTCAATTAATTTCATATTATTATGGTAGGCACTGTTAAAAATTTACATTAAAAACGGTAAATACCTGGCAACATTTATTCCTGGATTTATACCGTTTTAGAAATGGATATATTGACGTAAAGGAGTGATATTACGGCTACCACTCGTTAAAGGTAATAACAAAGTAAGGTAAAATTACGGTCGCCTGTATTTTACTGAAACACGGCTGAGAACAGTAAATTTTTTAACAGATAATTTCCGATTAAGATTTCGGTTTTTTTCAACAGTGTGTATAATCATGTCTATTCAATATACATACAAAAGATGAGGGTTTTACCACATGATAAACACATCTGCAAGGTATTACTGGAAATTGAAACAGACCCCTAGGTATCTGATGTAAGCGGCAGTGAGCCTTAGAAGTCTATGATGTAAGAGTGAGAAGGGAAAAGGCAAGTGGGTCTTTATGATTGGTAATTTTGACAGTCGGTCGTCGGAAACATTGGGCCAATTTATTACTGCTGGTGCGTATTTGCGGCTTTTATGGCGAGTACTCGGAGTTATATTAAATTCTTGTCAAAACAGACATAACAGCAATTATACATTCGAATACCTATCTATCTATCCATCTATCTATCTATCTACCTATAAATATATAGATAGATAGATAGATAGAGAGATAGATATGTATATATATATATATATATATATATATATATATATACATATACAAACATTTATACATAAGTATATGAATCTTTGCATTAGTTATACACACACACACATACGCACACATATATTTATGTATTTATATATATATATACATTATATATCTATATATAAATCATATATATATAAATATATATATATATATATATATATATATATATATATATATATATATATATATATATATGTATATATATATATATATATATATATATATATATATATATATATATATATATATATATATATATGTTTGTGTGTGCTTGTACACATATATACATATAATATATATACAGTATATATATATATATATATATATATATATATATATATATATATATATATATATATATATATATATATATATATAGTGTGTGTGTGTGTATATTATGTGTTTGTGTTTGTAAATTTACCAATATCCATTTCATGAAATTTGTTTTCATTACCATTGCTTTTGTAACATTCAAAGGGTGGCTCTGAGATTCTTCATAGTAGTAGCAGTAGGCTATAGTTATCTAGAGTAGTCGGGAACTATATAAGGACAATGTAGACCAGCATAAAACAGTTTAAAGGGTCTGATGTGGACCCCTGACATGAGTTAATCAGCTTCTGGCGGGCTGTGAAATTTAACCTATTTTTCTTATGGAAGCCAGAATTGGTCCCATAACCAAAGTACGACTTGATAATGAATTTATTGTATTAAATATGTTTTAAATTGGAACATAAACTCCAATGGAAGTTCATATATGAATCTATATGATGATTAAAACATATGCTATTTCGTAAAAAATATTAGTAAAAGAAAAATTCATTTTTACATTCGGTTTTAGATTCCTTAGTAAACACAATATCTATTAATATTTTGCTACACTTTTAAATATTTTCCGTAAGAAAAAAAAAAGGGTACAAATCCTGGAATAAATGTTGCCAGGCATTTACCGATTTAAAAACGGATATATTGGCGTTAAGGAGTGACATTAAGGTCACCAAGCCGTAAAAGATGATACCAAAGTATGGTAAAAATTACGGTCGCCTGTATTTTACTGAAATACGGCTGAGAACATTATATTTTCACTGAAAATTTCCGATTAAAATTACGGTTTTTAAAAAGTGTATGTTATGTCTCAGTTCAATCTTCTGAATTTTATTGATATTTGATTTTAGTTGTGATGATGTAGGCCTCCTTGATTTCAGACATTGATGATGTAATCATTTACGCAATCACTAATGAGATAACAAAGAGGTTTTGCATATCCAAATGAAGCTAGAATATTGATATACAAGTCTGAAAAGTTGCATATTGATGAAAATATTATTCCGAATTGAAAAAGCAGAAAATTCTGTATCCTAGAATCATTAATACAAAGATGCTAATGTACACAAACCAGGCCTACTCCAATAAGAAAAAAAACAAAACAAAAAAAAACATGGAAAATGTGAAAAATCAGAAAAAATCTGTCTTAAATGTTAAAGCTAAGATAGTCCTATTATCGCAAACAACTTAAAAAAATCTAAAAATTAGGAAAATTCTACATTTTAGAAACAGTAAAACTAAGATACTTCCTACTTTAAACAACATAAGTAAAAAAAAAATTAAGAAAAATCTACATCACAGAAATATTAACACTAAGATACTACCGTTAACAAACTCTCCCAAAATAGACTTAAAATAGAAAATACCTAGAGAAAAATGCAAAAAAAAGAAAAAAAAAATAAACAAAAAAAAAAGAAAGAAAGAAAAATAAATCTACATATAAAGAATGGTGTACTCACCGCCAAATCCTGCCAAGAGACTTGGAGAGTTCTGCGTTGTGCACCTGTCGGTGAGAGCAGGAGAGTTTCCGGCGGGCCTCCTGCGCCCACACCATGAAGGCATTCATAGGGCGCTTGACGTGGACCTTCCTGCGCTCGCTACCGGCGCCGTCCCTGTGGGGTTCGGTAACTGTACTACAAGACATGTGGACGATAGTGCAGAGTAATGAAGCTTTAAATATTATACCTATATATTCTATGTTCTAGATATATTTTAGTCCAGACTAGATTAACCCTTTCACAGCTATAGGTGTCAGTCAAAATTTGAAAAAAAGTGCAATATCTTTTAGAATCACCTTAAACACATTATGTTGGTATTACTTTGAAAGATCTTACTGTGAGCTATCCAATAAATAGTAACAAGCTAAGGTTTGTGTCGTTTTGAAAGATTTTGCTGCGTCAGAAGTATTACTGAATTCACCTCTAGCACTGGAAGGGTTAAAATTTGCTGGAATGGATTCTCTGAGAGGTTTATATTTATATTCTTGAGATTTTGCAAAATAAATTCTTGACCTCTTTGGAAAGAATTATATTAAAAACTTGCTAAAAGGCCGATTTGTTATCAAAATTTTATTATCTCAGCTTGGAGAGAAAATTAACTTAGTTTTCCTGAAGTGAGATCTGTCAATGTTATTTTCAAACCGAAAAGGAATTGATGTTCTAAAAATATCATAGACTTTTTCTAATCAGAACTAGATCAGATTGATATATGCTAAAAACATTAATCTGTCTTGAAATAATTGTGAATCAATCCAGAGACCAAATGAACTTCGTTGTACTTTCAATTAAATATGCTAATGGTGAACTAGACATCTTTTGATAAAAATGATATATATTAAGACCCTGATTTTGGATAAAGCAGTCCTCCATTTTAGTATATAGTTGGTGAAAACGATAAAAGATATAGAGTTATATGAAATGTCATCATCATGAAGTGGAAGGAAAGCAGTAGTACTGTATGTTAATTATTTCTTACTATTGATTGGTTAGGAATTTTAATGAAATATATCGCTTTTGATGGGGAAAATGAATGTAAAATACTCATTTACTCATAACGTCTTATTTCACTGTAGCTTTAAGAGCTTTCTTTAATTATTAGTTATTTTTCCATTTTGCCTTTATTTTGTAATGAAGTATTTATTTCATTTTTCTATGACTCGTACCAGGCCAAATGCGTAGAGATGACGTATTTCATTGTTAAAAGCTACCAAATTAGTGGTGAGAATCTTAGAGCAAGTTTAAAGGAGACATGACTAAAGCTAAAGGCTCCTCATGATATAAGATCAATATATGGCAATCCTAAAGGTCAAAAGTGGCACTCTTAAAGGTCAAAAATGGGATTCTTAAAGGTCAAAGGTGGCATTCTCAAAACCTTAAGCTACAGGCATGGTATGAAAATCTATGTAGTACATTTATTGGTGATATTCTTAAAACTAAATTCTATTGGCAAAGTATAAGCATAGGCTACAGTTGTGTTTGTAGGTGTTCTATTGAAACTAAAGCCTAATGGCGAATAAAAAAAAAATGTATGTTTATTGACGAGAGTCCTAAAGCTAAAAGCAACTTGAACAGTATAAACATTAGCGATGATTATGCATAATAAAAACTGATAACTTGAAGCCAAAGCCATGCACCAATAGACTTCATGATCCCTTTCTGCATTGATCTCGATAGTGTCACACTTAAAAAAAACAAGAGGAAGATAAACAAGTGGGCCCAAGTGTAACCTCAAGCAAGAGAACTCTTCCCCAAGACAGTGAAAGAACATAGCAGCCTCAACCCTATCCTTAAATACACCCTCTCTCTCTCTCTCTCTCTCTCTCTCTCTCTCTCTCTCTCTCTCTCTCTCTCTCTCTCTCTCTCTCTCATTCTGCGTAATTTTACTATAATTTTTGTCTTTTAGACCTTTAAGATACATATAATATAGTCTACATTCTGCACTTCCGCAATAGGCATCAGCATCTCGATAAATCTTGTTTACTTTACGTAAACCGTCACAAATTGCACTAGTGATTGGACTTAACAACTCTCCTTACATATAGCATCTCATGTTGCCATATTTAACAATAATAAGTCCTAAAACAAGGGAAATTCACGCTACTAACTGCTTGAAAGTAATGTTGAAGATACATATCATTTATGGAAGGAATTAAGAAATAAAATAACGAATTTGTTACTTGGAATAATGACCACATTTCCCGAAGAGGCAGAAGAATTATAAAGGGTTTTCATTTTTTTCAGAGTTCCGAGTCGGTAGATATTTAAGAGTTAGCCATATGCGTTGCTGAACAATGTACGAACTGACTTAATTTTTAACAATTAGTTTCTCTGATATCATTGCTAAGAACGCTCAGTCTCGTTAGTTCCTTTGGTCGCTGCAACCTCACTATCCTTGTGAGCAAAGGATGGGATGTTCTGGGGGAGCCTATAGGTCTATCTGCTGAGTCATCAGCAGCTATTGGCTAGCCCTCCTTAGTCCCAGCTTGGGTGGAGAGGGGGCTTGGGCGCTGACCATAATGTAATATGGTCAGTCTCTAGGGCATTGTCCTGCTTGATAGGGCAATGTCACTGTCCCTAGCCTCTGCCATTCATGAGTGGCCTTTAAACCTTTAAACGCTTGATTCATTTAACAACCGAATAAGCTTATATAGTTTTACACGATTGTGCGTCCCCTGCTAAAATCCTTTTATCTATCTGGCTTGAGATGGCATTATAGAATCCATGGTAAAAGAATAATGACAATTTCACCTTTTTACCATTAATTACAAATTCAGATTTCTTCCTTTGTTACAGGTCTTGAATTTTCCTTCGCGCCTGTGCCGAAAGATTTCTTGACCCTCCTCGTGTCCTCCAGACATTGCAAAAGACCTAAAGACCTTGAATGTATCCATCGCATTCATCATCAGAGCCAGGCCGAGTAATTCCAACCTGTATCCATTGTCCTTTGCCACTGGAGAGACCGAGAAATGAATCCTTCAGTAATCCCTTGAGAAGTTGAGGAGTGACGAGAACAAGCAATGATAGGCACGATCCGAAGGGTCGCCTTAAGAGTGCCCCAGACGCCAAGGGCTTGCCCAGACCTAATCACTATGCCAGGCGGATCGCGCAGGGCAAACATCTCGGGACAATGCCTTCGCCTCCTCTCCCCGGTTCTTTTCTTGTGCTGGAAGGAGCGCCTTCCATTAGACACGTTTCGCAGGTCGTGTTACCGGACGGGACGCCAGAGGTTACGGAAAGAATTTGCTTCATTCAAGAATGGAAAATTGCGTAAAAAAATGGATTAATTTGTATCATTCAAGAATGGAAAATTGCGTAAAAAATTGATTAATTTGTATCATTCAAGAATGGAAGAATTGCGTAAAAAATTTATTAATTTGTATCATTCAAGAATGGAAACTCGCGTGAAAATTGGATGAATTTGTCTCATTCAAGAATGGAAAATTGCGAAAACAAATGGATGAATTTGTATCATTCAAGAATGGAAGAATTGCGTAAAAACTGAATAATTTGTATCATTCAAGAATGGAAACTTGCGGAAAAAATGGATGAATTTGTATCATTCAAGAATGGAAACTCGCGTAAAAATTGGATGAATTTGTCTCATTCATGAATGGAAAATTGCGTAAGAAATGGATGAATTTGTATCATTCAAGAATGGAAACTCGCGTAAAAATTGGATGAATTTGTCTCATTCATGAATGGAAAATTACGTAAGAAATGGATTAATTTGTATCATTCAAGAATGGAAACTCCCGTAAAAATTGGATGAATTTGTCTCATTTAGAAATGGAAAATTGCGCAAACTAATGGATGAATTTGTATTATTCAAGAATGGAAAATTGCGTAAAAAAAGGAAGAATTTGTCTCATTCAATTATGGAAAATTACTTTAAAAAATTAATTTGTTTCATTGAAGAATAGGAAATCGTGTAAAAAATGGATGAATTTGTCTCATTCAAGAATGGACACTTGCGTAAAAATATAGATTATGGTTATGATAGTGAGACTATTGAAAGCAAAAGCGAAACTATTTTCAGGGTCATAATGATATAATTATAACTAATGTCAATTGCAGTAACACACAGAGGATTTTTGCTACGAAGTTTTTGGGCCAGAACGCTTTCCCCACGTTAAAATATACCTATTACCTACTCACAAACACACTCCCATATATATATATATATATATATATATATATATATATATATATATATATATATATATACATACACACACATGTATATATATATATATATATATATATATATATATGTGTGTGTGTATATATGTGTGTATATATATATATATATATATATATATACATGCATACATATATATTTATGAGCAGTATATATATATATATATATATATATATATATATATATATATATATATAAGCAGTATAAATATACATATGTATTTATAAATATATGTACTGTATATATATATATATATATATATATATATATATATATATATATATATATATATATACTGTATATATATATATATATATATATATATATATATATATATATATATATATATATACATACTTGACTGTGTATTTTAGAAAGCTATCTATTCGTGTAATTTAATAATGCTGACAATCTCTGATATTAATTAGTATACCTATCTGTTTATATCTCTTTTATTTATTTATCAATTGGTATTAAGTCAAACGTTCCAACTAAGGTAAAGAGACGAGGAACCACAAAACAAATACGAAAACTAAATTATCATACAGAACTAAAGGTGGGTTCGCAGATTGTATAGAAAATACACTTCATGAAATTTCGGAAAACGAAACAATAATAAAATGGTAGGTTTCAGCAATCGATTCAGTTTTCGTATGGCGTTGTACGTTCTGAAAATATTTTCTTAATATTGCAAGTATATTAATTACTGTTTTTGATTATTTAGTAACAAAATCAAGATGTGTAAATTTTTTACTTAGAGGGTTTGTGTTTATAGAATAAATGCTTATGTCTACTGTAACACTACCGTAAAGATTGTAAGCTATGTAATTTAGTGTTTTAATTAAAAAGAGAAAAAATAGTGCTTTCTCTCATCTTGTATATGGATGAAACACCGATCTATTGTGCTGATTGTATGAATAGAAAAGTAGACATTTTTTAATAATTCATAGAAATAAATATCCTGTGATTAAAGATTGAAAAATAATAGCAAAGAGAAATTTCATATTTAGTCACTTTTTATACAAGTGTATTAATTTACTTGTATGATGGTAGAAAGTGACATCTGATTTTTAGTAATCATTATTTTGATAACAGAGTACGATGGGGAAGCTACAGAAAACCACGAAAATTTGGACATTTCATAACCCTTTTACCCCCAGGGTATTTGGAAATTTCTAACCCTTAACCCCCAGGGGTATTTTTTTTTTCAAGCACATTTTGCAGTATATATTTTTAAAATTGCTCTAACTGCCTTAATTTTTGTCATAGAGAGGTCAGGTTGGTCTCATTCTCTTGGAAAATGCCTGAAGTTTCTCAAAAAATTATAAAAAATATGCAAAACAAATCTTAAATAGCAGTTTTTTGCAAGGACGTACCGGTACGTCCATAGGGGTAAAGGGATGAGTTTTGTGAAACGTACCAGTACGTCCTTTGGGGGTATTAAACAAAACCTATAAAAATTCAGATAATTTCCGCACTCGTTGGTGTTGGTCATGCCAAGAGGGTCTCTGAAGTGTGACTTCAATCAAATTTCTACAAGGTACTTACCAAGTTAGAATATAATGAATTGTATTTTCCAAATTTATAAAAAAAGGATCTGCATTGCTTAGTGGAAATAAAAAAAAAAAAAATAAGCTTGATGTACTTTTCTAAATTAATCAATCTGATTTTTTATTTAATTTATTCAAATTGAGGCGTTTCTAAGATCTGCCTCGCTTAGTAGGAAATAAAAAATTATGAAGTAAAGGCATTTACAGGGACAATATCATCAATTATTATTATTATTATTATTATTATTATTATTATTATTATTATTATTATTGTTTGTTGTTGTTGTTACAGTACTATCAGAAAATTTTCACTGGATAAATGAGACTAATTTTCTGTTTTCAAACGTGAACTGAAATCATACTGAAATAATTGATGAAATTATAAAGTACTGTATTGTTAAACCAAGCATATCTTGGGTAAGTTAGAGATCTTGTCGGTCATTACTTTGTCCTCTTTGTTCTCTTAGGTCATTAATTCGTCTTCTTTGTTCTCTTAGGTCATTAATTCGTCTTCTTTGTTTTCTTAGGTCATTAATTTGTCTTCTTTGTTCTCATGGGTCATTAATTCGTCTTCTTTGTTCTCTTAGGTCATTGCTTTGTCTTCTTTGTCCTCTTAGGTCATTACTTTGTCTTCTTTGTTCTCTTAGGTCATTAATTCGTCTTCTTTGTTTTCTTAGGTCATTAATTTGTCTTCTTTGTTCTCTTAGGTCATTATTTTGTCTTCTTTGTTCTCTTAGGTCATTACTTTGCCTTCTATGTTCTCTTAGGTCATTACTTTGTTCTCTTGAGTCATTATTTTGTTCTCTTGGGACATTAATTTGTTCTCATAGTTCATTACTTTGTCCTTTTAGGTCATTACTTTGCTCCATTAGGTCATTAACCTATTTCTTAGGTCATTACTTTGTTCTTTTAAATCATTACTTTGATCTCTTGGGTCATTACTTTTTTCTCTGAAGTCATTACTTTGTCCTTTTAGGTCAATTCTTTGTTCTATTGGGATATCAATAAATTCTCTAAAGTCATTAATTTCTTAGAAATAACAATTTATTTTTTTAAGTAGTAGATTTTAAGATAAAATGTTGATATCAAATCAAGTACATTCAAATTCAACCCACCGCGAAAATAGATTTTAGAAATTAGAAAGAAATCATCTTCGGAGTAAACATTTTACTGTTTTAATGTCAACATTCCTCTTCAGAATAAAATAAGCGCGATTTAATTTCGTTCACATAAAGAAAAACAGTACATTCCATACAGTAAACAGTCTAAAACTTTCTCTCAAGTGTTTAAAACAGACAGACACACTTGAAACAGCTTCGTTTGTAAACATTTTTTTTCCTTCCACCTTCTCTTGCGGGTGGGAAAATGTAATACGATCCTTCTAGGTTAAATTGGGATTTTCCCCTGAAATGAGTCCGCCGTTAAATGTCTGGGAAAAGTTTAAATGCCTCTACATTATGAGTTCACGCTGTGAGAAGGTGTGACGAACAAGGGTTGAGGAGAGAATTGTCCCTGAAGAAGAAAAGAAACTGGATAAAAAGACATGGAGACGGTAAGAAATTTTCTAAGGCACCGAAAAGGACAATCAACAGTCCGTGTAATACTATCAACAACTACAACAACTAGAAATGCAACCGTTTCTAATCCACTGCAGGACAAAAGCCTCAGACATACAGAGAGAAGATTAGACATTTTCTAAAGCACCGAAAAGGACAATCGACGGTCCGTGAAATACTATCAACAACTACAACAACAACAAATGCAACCGTTGCATGTCCACTGCAGGACAAAAGCCTCAGCTATGCCAATTCCTGTCTGGGGTTTGGCCAGTTTTCATCAAAACGCTGACCAATGCAGATTGGTGATGATGAGAGATTTTCGCCTGATCGCTTACAGAAAACGAACCTAGTATGAGTTGCTTTGCTGATAATAGCGATACGAAAACACTTTCACCACATTATGGTATCTACACTCAAAAAGGGAATACTATCAAAGTGACAGGGTTTTTGCACAAATTTTCTTAATCTCTCCAGAATGGTGGTAAACAGACTACCATTAAATAAACTTACGACAAATGTGATTGCGTAAAACATACTGCACATAAGCTACAGGTGGCATAATATGAAGTTACTAATAAATACTGAAAATATGGAATGATGGCGCTGTTTGAAGAATTATACGTTGCTTTCGGACAAATTATGATGGAGAATGCGAGGGATGTAGAGAGCTTTGAAAAAAGTCCTCCTTCGATATCAACGAAAAGCTATTACGAAAACTTATCTTATCCATTTTCATGGCTACATTTGAAAAACCATAATTTAATCGGAAATTCTCCGTAAAAATATACTGTTAGCCGTATTTCAGTAAAACACAGGCGACCGTAATTTCTACCCTACTTTGTTATCATCTTTTACCGGTTGGTGAACGTATGAACACTCCTTAACGTCAATTTATCCGTTTCTAAAGCGGCAAATGCCTGGCAACATTTATTCCAGGATTTTTACTTTTTTCTCACTGACAATTTTTAACCGTATACTTTAATAAGCTAATTTCTATGGATATAATTGCAATATATGAAATATGTCGAGTGATGAATGAACAAAGTAGATACGTATATAATAGCAATAATTCTGAAATGTACAAAAGAGAATAACTTTTTATATTAAGAGTATTCCAGATATTAGTCTCTTGGAAAATTATCTACTCAAAATATATGCAAACGAATACCGGTACATAAACTTTAAACCATAGTTTGAAGATTCACGGAGATTATAAATTTAGAATGACTTATAGGTGTCTTGAATAATTGTGAAGATCGGAGACGTATGGCTGCATTTAAATGTATGGATACACGTAAATGTATGGATACATTAAAAGGTAGGGATACATTAAAATGTATAGTTACATTTAAATGTATTGAGACATTAAAATGTTTGGGTACATTAACATGTATAGATACATTTAAATGTATGGATACATTTAAATCTATGATTTATTAAAATATCTATAAGAGCCTTCGATTAATATGTGCATAACCTTTTTATCGGTGGTTCTTTTTATTGTAGGTTGAAAAATATTTTGAACACCATAAAATATAGAAGATAAATCTGCCAGTTTTTTAGATGCATAAAAAAACCCTCACATCTTGCCTTTTCCAAATGATTTTTTAATTGTGAGATTTTTCATCATTTCTATAAGAGTCTCCGATTAAAATGTGCATAACCTTTTAATCGGTGATTTTTTTTTTGTTCTATTGCCGTTTGATGAACCTTTTGAACATCACAATATATGGAAGATAAATCTGCCTAAGTTTTTAGATGCCAAAAAAAAAAAAAAAAAAAAAAAAAGTATTTCACGTAACATTTTGGCTTTTCCAAATGATTTTGAAAACTTTTAAATGATTGACAGCTAAAATATTTCTTTAAAATCTAAGCTTTGAATAAAAAAGACATAAAAAGGCATTTTAACCGTCGTGACTAAATTTTTCAGCGAATTTTTATTTTTGCAATATGCATTTCACGTAAGACTCAGTTTACTGTAGCATTACATAATTCTTTCAGAATACAGAGAATTTAATACTTTGACATTTTCGCAAGAAATTTTCCTGCTTCTTTTGGGAAGTATAACTTGCTAAATAAAATATACAAAAAACGTTTTTCTTCATTGATATGAAGGAAAGCTCAATAAAACTAAATTATTGTAAATACCCTCCCCTCTCTCTCTCTCTCTCTCTCTCTCTCTCTCTCTCTCTCTCTCTCTCTCTCTCTCTCTCCTTCATATGTTACATTCCAATGATTATATGTGCTTATAATTCCTTAGTGGATATATTTTTGACCTACAAGGGACACGATTATTAAAATGATAAAAAAAAAAGAAAAACAAAATATGAGCCAAATTTGACCTCTATACTTAGACTATATTAAGCTAGGCTATCTTAGCTAAGATGGTTTCCAATCTTTGCAAAACATCCTAAACACATAATAGCAGCTTAAATTAACAAAATATCTTGATCAACAGTAATATGAAATAAATATTTTTTTCTATATTTAGAGTTGTGTATGGCGTAGTTATCATTAGACTAATAATTATATTCATACAATGACACCTAGAAATATTCAAGAGTTATGATAGCCATATTCTGATAATGGGTATACTATAGATAAGTGATGAGGATAATCTACATATGCAGGAATAATGCCAAGAAATATGTAACCTAATAGAGCAGTCTCAGTGGCAACAGTAATATGTATGTAGTTAGGAGAGTCATCTCAGTTTTTCACAAACGGTTTTTTTATAGAGAGAGAGAGAGAGAGAGAGAGAGAGAGAGAGAGAGAGAGAGAGAGAGAGAGAGAGAGAGAGAGAGAGAGAGAGAGAGAGAGAAGCACTGCATGGTTAGTTAAGTAAGTTAATAACAGATCTAGAATGGAGTTGAGATCAAGCTGGTTTCATACGCTTCGGAAAAGTAATCTCGCAACATATGCTTTTTATTCGCGTGACATTGAGATATCATTTGTATACATTCTTACTTACATACTATAACATACACAATATCATTAAAGTTGCTAACCTTATGATTTTCTTAGATGCTTGTAATTTTGTGAAGTGACACATTGCAAATAGTTATGTAAACTGGTCATTGGATTGACCGTAATCAATATAGTTAGAAACGCACATTTTATCAGTACAGATATTTGATAAAAGTCGGGCGAACGTTTATTCCTTAGAATTATGTTGATATCAGTAGGATTAGAAAGGGCATAATGAATGTATGACTTCAGGCACTTCATACATTTTGAATGAATTACGGTCTCCGATATCAGCAGGGCACAAGTATATCGAGAGGTATGACAACAGATCTAATATTATTGACTTAGGTCACATCACATTCCCAAATAGCTTCCCTGATATTTGATAAGCTTTGAGAGAGAGAGAGAGAGAGAGAGAGAGAGAGAGAGAGAGAGAGAGAGAGAGAGAGAGAGAGAGAGAGAGATATAAACCACCACGATGGGAGAAATCCCTTCAACCTACTTGTTAGCCAGGGGAATCTTGCTCCAGTCATAGTCCTCCAAAATCTTGCTGACAGCGTCTCCTATGTCACCCGAGAAATTGTTCCCCGGCGCGAGAATCACTTCCTCCAAGGTGGACTCGTCCACGCTGGTGGCCCTTCCATTATGGGCGCCGTTTGTCCTGCAGGGGGGAAGGATGTTGGTGGTGGAAGGACACCGGGTGCCGGAGATATCCCCATTGGACACCGTGGTGGTCGAAGTGGTCGATATGGCGGTGGCCAATGTCGTCAGCGCACAGGTGCTATTGGCAGGCGAGGAGTAACTCGGGAGGAAGGCTTTGGAATTCGACTTGGCTTCCAGGTTCGCCGGGGCGGGGACTCCATTTCTGGGCGACACCTCGGAGTCGTACGCTCCAGATTCTCCAAGCATGGGGGAAACGCGTTCTTTTTTCACACTCTCCATGTTTTTGGGATCGCTGTAGTTTGATGAATTGTCACTTTCCCAACGAAATATATAATTTTTTTATCAGATAGCGTCACACAATTATTGTTTATATTTCTATTTTCTTTAGGCTATAAGCTACAGATTTACTCGTATAAGAACAGTAAAAAAAAAACGGTACAACTTCCCCCAGCGTCATGGGCGATAAGGCATCCCAGCATGAAACAAGGGGCGCTCGGGGCTTAACAAAAACTGACGCGATAAAAAAAAAAGACTCGACACCGTATGAGTAAAGATACTTCTCAGGTGTGTTTTTAAACAATAGCCTCTCTCAGGGGGCGAAATCAGTGGGGCGCGAGCACCGGAGGGGACAGGGACGGTAGATTCACTCACACACGTCTACCTGTCACAAGTTTCTCTCTCCCTCGTCTAAAGACACACTAAGCTTTCCTTGTCCGGACCAAATAGATTAGTCTTACTTCACTGGCTGCTGGGCGAAGACAACTCTCCCCTTGTCTCACGGCTGAGATGCAGCATCTAAGATCGGAGGCCCCGCCTCCTTAATCACGTTCGGCCAATGGAAGTCCCAGACGACCACTTTGTGCCGCCTGATTGGGCACGGGTGGAGCGAAGGGGCGGGGCCGAGTATCAAAAGATGTTTTTGTTTTTCGTTTCCCGTGGAAAGCTAAATTTTCGTCCAATTGAATACGACTGACATCGGCGACTAGCGGTCAAAGAGATTTACAAAGGAAAAACTTGACAGTGGTCAAAGGGGAGCGGCGAGATGTCAACTCGTTGGCTGATATTTCCGACAAGGATCCACACAATTACCGCCATCTGGCGCAGATCATCAGGTGGCAGCCAGGGTTCGATTTCGGAAATACATGATGCCATTCGGAGCACATTAAATGAGCCCACGTCCTTTTTTCATGTGAATCGCTAGATGGCAATTGCAGTAAAATAAAGTAAAACTTTTAATGAATGCTTATATAAAAAAAAAAAAAAATATTCTTTGCACTTAACCTACACACAACGATCCCACATGGAGCACATTAAATGGGCCCCATATCACTTTTATTTCAAATCGCGAGATGGTAATGACTATAAAATAAAGTAAAACTATTAAAGATTGCTAAAAAAAAAAAATAAAAAAAAAATTCTGTTCCCTTAACCTACACACAACGATGCCATTCGGAGCAGATTAAATGAGCACCATGTCCTTTTTCATTTAAATCTGGAGATTGCAATGACAGTAAAATAAAGTAAAACTATTAAAGATTGCTAAAAAAAAAATGAATAAAAAAAAAAAAAGCAATGACTCCTTGGTTTTAACTTACAGACAGCATATTTTCTTTAGACACTAAATGGGATCTTCGTAGATAGATAATGTAATGATACAACGGTAATAATACTAATAATGGCAAACACTATCTCAGCACGGGACCTTATACAAAAATTCAAGGCTTATGCAATGCAGTTAAAAATTACAATTTGATAAAAACTGAACATTATAAACATCGTGCGACATGTCTTTCAGTTTTGTGTCATTACGTAAATATAGTAAAATGATACCACCGGG
>NC_090729.1:128271397-128283897 GCF_036898095.1 Palaemon carinicauda
GTTCCCAAACGTAGATTTTACAGTTTTAGAAATAGGAAATTATTTTACTAAGAAATGTTTAAAAAAATAAAATTAGAAAATGTACTATTATATAGATTAAGGTCATAACGTAGATTTTGCAGTTTTAGAAGTAAGAAATAATTTTACTATGCTAAGTTTAAAACCAAAAATAAGAAAAATGTACCATTATGTAAACAAAGGTCCCAATGTATATTTTGCAGTTTTAGAAATAAGAGATGATTGAACTATGGTAATACTAAAACCCAAAACAAGAAAAATATACTATTATATAAATATAGGTGGCTAAATCACACTTTACATTATTACATTACTCTTACCAATACATAACTTTCCAAACTATTCCTTGCCATTTCTTCTTCTTCCCCACTGTTATCCCTACATTAAGGGGTCGGTTGCCTGATGCGCCCTCTCCAATGATCGACAACCGCTTCCACCAAACCTCTTCTCTCCATATCATCCTTCACCTTATCTCGCCATATAATTCTTTACCTTTCCTTGATCATCTCCCCTCTAACAGGTTCCTCCCAAGCTCTCCTCACTCCCTCCTCACCATCCATCCTTAACACGAGCCCTCACCATCTCAGTCTTAACACTCTTATCCTCTCAGTAATCTTTACCACACCTGCCAATCTTATTTCATCATTTTCCAATCTTTCAATCAGTGATATTCTCATAATCCACCTTAGCATTCTCATATCTGTTCTCTCAAGCCTTGTCATGTATAGCTAGCTAACTACCCTCATTCTTCTTTCACCTTTCTTCCCTAATAATTAGGGAGGAAATTATACATTTCTGAAGCAAATATATAAATTTTATTTGCAACATAACGTAGAGGAGACGAGGTAAATTTTGAGACCAACCCTAGCTTTCTAGCTACTTTAGTTTAAAAGTTAGCTCACATTGAATATTGTCAAACTTTAAATGACCTTTTCTCCATTTTTTTTCTTATTTTGGCTCTTAATTCCCCCCCCCCCTGTTTCTAATAGCTTCCTATCAGCTAATACAAAAATAGGCCTTTTATTTATACGAAGCTTTGGTTCCCTTTCTATCTTATAGTTTTTGAATTGAAATATCATGTTGGAAGAACTTACTATGACTCGAAACTGATTTACAAAATGAACAGTAATTGTAAAGTATTGTTACACTTTAATCTGTTCTTCGCGGTATTATGTTATTATTTGTTGCATCATCACCATGAACATGCTCAATTGGGGTTGATTATGAAAGAGCAATCATTAGGATTACACACACCCACACACACAAAAAGCCACACACACACACACACACACACACACACACACACACACACATATATATATATATATATATATATATATATATATATATATATATATATATATATATACGTTTTCATCATATTTACTTGCATACATATACCACAAGCACATTCATAATAAAAACACATTCGTAATTGAATATTTTAATATGGAAAACATTTCCTAATATGTGCAAGATGATACTTTGACCTATAATGCAAATGAAGAAATACATACCATTCCTACAAGGTAACGTCGGGGCAAAATGTGTAATTGTTAGCAGTGTCTTGAATCTGGCCTCGACGACCATTAATGAACTCTTCGGCAACAATTATATTTTGTCTTTATAAAAAAGAAAGCAAACTGTTATTCTTTGTACCTAGATTCTTTCTTATCGAATATTTGATTTCATTTGTTTCATTTTAATTCTTCCAATACAGATTTTCTTCCTTTCTAATTGACTCATACTCCATGAACTTGAATGATAAGGTTTATAAAATTTGTATGTGAACCGTCGCTCTATTATAAATATATTGGATTTGAAAAGGAATCGTAGCATATATCGGAGACCTCTAAATCAGGGGTTCCGAACCTTTCTGTTTTTATAGCATCCTTTGCATCCCTACAGTTGAGGATGAAATTAGAAAAGCAATAAAATCGATAGTTTTATATAATTTCATTATTCAATCTCATTCCAGATTACATCATATATTGCAAAGTATTGGCCATTCTCTCATATTCAATGTATCTTCTGAAGAATAAATATGTACCACTAGGTGTTCATGTAGGCCTACCCCAGATTGGGAACTCCTGCCCTAGACTTATTCGGTGAAATTTATTGTGCTCTTTCTAGGCCTCTCGCTCTTCTCGGACCAGGCCGACTTTTTTCTGGGGGTGGGGGGGGGGGGGCGCATTTTGTCCCTACATTAAATATTTCTCTAACATATGTGTAAGCTCCATATATAAAAAATAAAGGTTCTTTGTTTGATAAATGATCGGCTTATATGTTTATCTATGATTCACTCTAAAGTCATCGTTAAGAACAATCTCGTTATGATAATTATCCCTCGGAGAGGACGAACCACTTTACAGGCCATTCTTCCTTACATAATAAAGAGCAAGTGTCTGGACACACACACACACACACACACACACACACACACACACATATATATATATATATATATATATATATATATATATATATATATATATATATCTTCCTAGTCATGCTGAGATCTCCTTGTCTCTCTGATAGGGGAGTAATCATACCCTGATGAGAAAGGGGTGCTTTTGCGTGTGTGTGCATATATACCAGCTGTAAATATATTGCCGTCATTTTAGACGGGTCGTGTACACTAGTTCTCAGTATATTGTTGCAGGTGAGACATGTATCATTCGACAGATAACGATTGTGGTGGAACAGCATTGAGCAGTAATTGTATAGGTGAATTTACAGGTATGGGCTGGAGGAGTATCCTCATCTTAATGGAAAACATTTCAGGCATTAGTCTCAAGAACTTAATGACTTTTTGCTTCCTGCTTCTCTCTTAACTCCAAGGTTAAATTAAGGTTCCACAATCCCACATAGTGTAGAAATTACAAACACATTTTCGTGGTGGCCTATTTGGTAACGTCCCTGACTGGTGATCGCCATCCTGGAGTTCGAGTCTCGCTCAAACTCGTTAGTTCCTTTGGTAGCTGTAATCTCACCCTCCTTGTGAGCTAAGGATGGGTGGGGTTTGGGTGAGCCTATAGGTCCATCTGCTGAGTCAGCAGTAGCCATTGCCTGGCCCTCCTTGGTACTAGCTTGGATGGAGAGGGATCTTGGGCGCTGATCATATGTAAATATGGTCAGTTTCTAAGCCTTTAGCCTGCTTGATAGGGCAATATTACTGTTTCTTGCCTCTGCCATTCATGAGCGGCCTTTATACCCTTTAAATACGTTTTTCGTCTCAATCATCTCCAGAGACATTGTTTCACTTACTAGAAAACAAAAAGTAAGAGGAAAATAATGTACCTTTAAAAATAAAATTGTGGTTTAACCACGCTTTACATCACTCTTACCAATACTTGACTTTCCAAATTATTCCCCAATTTAGTTCTTTCATCCACCGTTTCTATGAGCTAAAAAATCTAGATCGAGCTTGGTTCAAGTGACCTACCTCATCTCGAGGTATCTTGAAGAATGAGCCACCTGCTTTTGAACAATGGCGACCATGCAGTAACGTGCTTAAAGGTCTTCAAGGTCGCTTATGAATAGCAGAGGCATGGGGTAGTGACATTGCCCTATCAAGCAGGACAATGCCCTAGAGACTGACCTTATATACATATGACCAGCGCCCAATCCCCCTCTCCACTTAAGCTAGGGCCAGGGAAGGCCAGGTAATGGCAGCTGATGACTCAACAGATAGACTTATAGGCTCCCGCAAACCACCATCCTTAGCTCACAAGGATGTTAAGGTTGCCGTGACCAACGGAACTAACGAGTTAGAGCGGGACTCGAACCTCAGTCTGGCGATTACCAGTCAGAGACGTTACAACATACACCACCACAACCCCGTTGAAGTGAATACGAAGGCTGGTTTGAACTTCGGGGCTAACCTCTGCCAATCGAGATGATCCGTGAAGGTACAGTTGGCTTCATTAATTCCAGTACAGTTCACTGGAAGTTAAGGAGACGTCAGTGTACCGGAATTAGTAAAGCCAACTGTACATGGTTTAAAGGTAAATTCTATGGACAAATTACTCATTTTCATTTTTATTTTTATTAATTTTGATAGTTCCGAGCCATGATGATGTTTCCCACCGTTCGGGAGATTAGATTAATGTACATTCATAGAGGCAGGTGACATTTAGTAATTAGCGTGGCCTATTATAATTACACTCGGAAATGAAATATTGAGTAACATTCTTATCATTTAGAGTTTTATTTTCATTAATGTTGGTGAAATCCAAATATGTATTTTGATGTTGTTGACGATGATAATATTTCACTGAACATTATCAAAATTGCCGTTCTTGTTTGGTAGTAAGATGTGAAATTAATTGTTGTTGATCTTTTAAAAACTATTTAGTCCTTTTAGTAACACTCTCCTTCTTCTTCTTCTTCTTCTTCTTCTTCTTCTTCTTCTTCTTCTTCTTCTTCTTCTTATTATTATTATTATTATTATTATTATTATTATTATTATTATTATCATCGTTGTTGATATTGTTGTTGATAAATTTTGAGTCTTTTTGTTTTTATTGTCCTTACTAAATAGAGTATCTTCTCACATCCTTTTATCAAAGTACAGAATATGCAAAACCTCTTCTGTACGTGACGTGACGTCCGTGCGATCGCGTACGTGCGTACGTGCGTGTGGCATGAGCAAATCCGCTTACGATCCACTACTCAGGGCCATCCGAATCATAGTCTTAATTACCACATTCTAAAGAGGAAGGTTGGAACGCCTCGTGCAGGGGGGAATTACTCGACTTTTCTCCCTTTATCTTTTAAAGCTTTTTTTTTATTGCTCTAGATGTATGACCATTCTCTGGAGGGGATAAAGTGAGGGGAAAGAATGGGGGGGGGGGGGGGGGGCGGTTATTTAATGTGGATTTAGAGCGGACATATTTTCGTAGCCATCAGCCGCCAATCAGGAGTCAGCTTCATCCCATCATAATTAAGGCTGCGAAACCCCATCTCTCAACTGCCTTCGGATTCTCTGGTCTGGCACTGACTTCGGCCGAGGCTGTAGAACCCAACGACCTTTTTATGTGTCCTTAATTTTGACAAATTTAGTTTGAAATTCGTAAACTGCTTTTTATCGGTTATTTGTGTAGAAATATTACCCAGTGGATTTTCTACGTGATTTACTCTTTTGAATTAATTTTTTTTTTTTCTGTTTTTATCCTTTTAGTCATTTGAGTTGAAATACTATTCAGTATATTTTCTATGTGATTTGCTCTTTTGAATTATTTTTTTTTTTTTCGTTTTTAGCCTTTTAGTTATTATAGTTGAAATATTATTCAGTGTATATTCTACGCGATTTTCTCTATTGATTTAATTTTTTTATTTTTTTTTATTTTTTAGCCTTTTAGCGACTAAAATAATTCATACGTTTTATTTTATATATTTACTATATATTTAAATTTTGTTGTTGTTGAATTTCTCAACAATTGAAACTAGCTTATTATTGTCTAAGTTAACTTCCTGATTAAACACTTCTCTACTTTCCTCATATTATAATTTTCTTATTTCTTTTGCATTTGAAAATAAATGACAAGCAGATTTAAAGAATCCACTGGCGCTTGCTGGCTGCAGTCTACGATTTCTCCTGGTGAAAATTAAACCTCGGTTATTAGCCACGTCTGTAAATATATTAAGAGGTGCTATTATAATTCTGTCTCGCTTCAGAATTTACGACTCCCTCTTTTGTTAAGGTTATTTGCATACGTTCCCTCCCGAAAGAGATCACTGGCCTTTAAAAAAAAAAAAAAAAAAAAAAAAAAATTCTTGAAATGAGCAGCAGAGCTTGAAAATACTGCCCTATTTTATTTCGTTTTTTATCCAGAGTGACATGTGGATACTTGGAAGTGTTGAGTAGCATTCGTGGTACAAAGGTACTTTTTGATATTCGGCAAGTTCTGAAAATTATATCGTCCTTACATTTGCGAATAATGAAAATGCACAAATTCATATGCAAATGTATGTTATTTGAATACTTGTATTATATGTCCTAGAGAGAGAGAGAGAGAGAGAGAGAGAGAGAGAGAGAGAGAGAGAGAGAGAGAGAGAGAGAGAGAGAGAGCATGTGTTTTATAGAATTACTTGGCAAATTGCCATTTACAATATTATGTTGATAATATCTCTCCTATAATTTTACTTATTTATTCCACTTAGCATCGTTTTGAAGAACAATATTGCTGAAAAGAAATAAATTCTATGATTCAAATGTGGAAGGAATTCAAGAAAATAAAAGTGCTTCATTAATATAAAGTGCTGCAGAGAATTCAGTGTTCTGAGATGGTTATTATTGTTATTGTTAATAATAATAATCATAATAGCAATAAGTCATGTTTGGTTGAATACAATGGGTGCCTCAGTAGCAATACTTTTATACTCTCTTTTATCGATATTTCTGAAGATCCTTGATTACTGCGTTCTGCCAGTAGTTGAGCAAGTCAATTCTTCATGGCAGGAAAGTCAAATTCTGGATAAGTCTTTGACTTCCAAACCATGAAGAATGAATTTTGCTCAATTACTGACAGAACGCAGTAATCCAGAAAAGATCATCAGAGCTATTGAGAAGATAGAATATAAAATTAATTCTACTGAGGCAGTCATTGTATTCTACCAAATGATAACAACAACAACAACAACAACACCAATAATAATAATAATAATAATAATAATAATAATAATAATAATAATAATAATAATAATAATAATAATAATACAATTGTCTGTAACAACTAGTGTAGTAAATTTAATCACAGTTAGTGATCAAAACAAAATAGAGAGAGATGAAATGCCAATTGGATTGGATTAGATTTATGACATTAGGCCATATATTGCGACGCTAAGGTCAGGGAACCCATTGTACAGCTTTTGTCAAGATGAATAAACTGATGCATAAATGTGTAAATTATTACAAATATTATTATGCTTCTTCTGTGCATCAGGCCTACCCCGTATATATGATTGTAAACATCAAAATAATGTTTTTATAAGGGCACGAAAAATCTACTCTGACAATAGCTTAAACTTCCAAAGATTACACTTTAAAGATTTGCATTAAAAACGGTAAAAATCCAGGTACAAATGTTGCCAGGCATTTGCCGTTTTAAAAAACGGATATATTGACGTAAAGGAGTGATATTACGGTCACCAACCCGTAAAAGTTAATATCAAAGTATGGTAGAATTACGGTCGCTTGTATTTTACTGAAATACAGCTGAGAACAGTATATTTTTACGGAGAAATTCCGATTAAAATTACGGTTTTTTCTCAAATGTATGTGTTTAAGCTATCCTTGTTTTTTAAGACAACAGTCAACATAAGTGGCTGGGCATAAGAATCCCAAGGCCATGAAACCTAAAAATGTGTCATATAAGATCTAGGACTTGAAAATGGATAGTGGGATCTTTGGCCACACTCTTGACAAAATGAAAAATCAACATTCTTGACGAGCAATTACATCCATCAGACGCAGGAATTTGGCAAGATTTCATCAATTCCACCATTGTAAATGGTATTTCTATTATTAGTTCCTATTCATATTTATCAATACCGTTATTATCATCACTACATCATCATAAAACTTTACTAGAATCGACTACTCTGTTATACATAAAAAAAAAAGTAATTTGAATCGGAAATTCTCCGTAAAAATATACTGTTCTCAGCCATATTTAAGAAAAATACAGGCGACCGTAATTTGTACCCTGCTTTGTTATCATCTTTTAGAGGTTGGTGACCGTAATACCACTCCTTTATGTCAATATATCCGTTTTTAAAACGGTAAATGTCTAGCAACAATTATTCCATGATTTTTACCGTTTTCTTTACGACCGATTTTTAACTGTAGAATGAAGAATAAAACTCGGAAAATGTCGATTCAAATGTAAAAATAGGCGCTATTAAGTTCTGTCTCTTGATGCACAGAAGAATTTCCTTTGTGGGCCAAGATAAACAAGATCTTATCTCAGGGTCATTAGGTTTTGAAATAACACTTGAAATATCAATTGCATAAATGTTGTGAAAGCTGTTCCAACAACACCTACTATGAGCTCAAAAACCACTTCGTGGTCTTGGAATATTTGATGGTTGAAATATGTAAAATGTTTACTAAAATGTTTGTTTTCTCTAGATTGTCCAAGTAGTGTTTTTAAGGTGTTTTTCCTAATACCTTTGTTTTGATTTCAAACTTATAGTTTACAAACAAAATTTAAAGCTTAAATTGAAAAATTTAAAGAAAAATTAGAGAAAGTTTTATTATTCAAAACGTTCTCCGAGTTACAGTCTGTAATCACCAATAATGGAGTAGTTTTTTCTTCTATTTATTAATACACGATAGATTATTTTTTTTTTTATTTCTTTCATTCAGCATTCGAACGCACCTATAACGAACTATATTTCTGATTGGTTTTTTTCTCTTCAATGCAATAAGCATCGTCTACTATGTTTGTATATCAATTTTTACAAATAAGCATTTCAGTCAAAACAATTTCATTATCCGTAAGATAATTTATGAAATACTTTATATAACAATTTGAAATACCGAAGCGTTTTTATTTTCAGTACTCGAATGCTCTTCAAAGAGACGTGACTTCATACTCTCTCTTCTTTCGAAGACAATGAGAATCCCTGGCTTCTGTACATTCAGTAGCTTATATCATTTGTGTCAGGAATAATAGCGTGTTTTGAGCGTTGCATTCTGTAAACTTTACCACCGAACGATGAAATTGTACATAATGATATGGAACGTTTTTTTTAGGATTATCATATTTCTTGGACTGAAGACATTATGCATAAAGTAACTTTTCCTTCTTTCGTGGCGTGAAATTTATCTAGCAAAATTACTTACGACGACAGAGACTTCCCTTATTATAACAATTTACTTCTACTGAAAATATGATATTATTCTTGTGGTTTCTCCTTTGTTCTTGGGTTTCTGGAAAGTACAGATCTTTCAGAAGATAAATCAACAGACCTTATAAATGTCTTTTTTTTATATATTTTATATATAAAAGATCTGTTTTAATTTTGATAATGTTCTTAAAATGTTTTATCTTAATTGTTCTTATCTTCCCATAGAGTTTGTTTATTTCATTATTTCCTATCCTCGCTAGGCTATTTTTCCTTGTTGGAGCCCTTGAGGTTATATCATCTTGCTAATAATAATAATGATAATAATAAAAATAATAATAATAATAATAATAATAATAATAATAATATGTAGTCATGAAATCTTTTATCCTTTTTATGAACATCATTTTGGATAACCAAATGAGTAAATAAATAAAAGATAAAACTATCTTTGTAAAAAAATAAGTTACAAGAAATCTCTAATTTTTTTTTTACCTACCATTGAGGTTTGTTTTAAACATATCCAGAAATTTCACTCTTAGTGTGGAAAAGTTTTTATAAACTACTTCTATGAAAATTTATATTACTCAGGTATATGAAACTTTCACACCTACAAACAACTATACTTCTGCGACTAACATGCTTTACCTTAGGAAACAACATTGGTGATTTATACATACACATGCATATACAAATATACATACCCACCAACACACACATATGTATACACACACACACACATATATATATATATATATATATATATACAGTGTATATATATATATATATATATATATATATATATATGAATACAGTATATATGTATATATATATATATATATATATATATATATATACACTGTATATATATATATATATATATATATATATATATATATATATATATACATATATTCATATATATATATATATATATATATATATATATATATGTGTGTGTGTGTGTGTGTGTGCGTGTATCTGCCTTTTATACGCGAATTTGCGCAATTTGTTTAGAATGTTCATTATTATTATTATTATTATTATTATTATTATTATTATTATTATTATTACTAGCTATACCACAACGCAAGTTTAATATTATTATCATTACTGGCAATGCTTTAACCCTAGTCGGAAAAGCAAGATGCTATAAGTCAAAGGGCTCCAACAGTGGAAAATAGGCCAGTGAGGAAAGGAAATAAGGAATCAGATAGAATAGAATGCCCTCAAACAAGAGAACTCTACCCCAAGACACTGGAAGACCATAGTACAGAGGCTATGGCACTACCCAAGACTAGAGAACAGTGGTTTGATTTTAGAGTGTCCTTCTTTAAAACTTACATTGACAAATCTACAGAGATATGAGAGAAATTTTTATTATTTCTAATTTTCTTGGAATTACGAGTCTATAATTATCAATAGTGGTAGAGTTATTATTATTATTATTATTATTATTATTATTATTATTATTATTATTATCATTATTATTATCATTATTATTATCATTATTATTATTATTGTTGTTGTTGTTGTTGTTGTTAGTCATCCAACTACAACAGCAATGCTTGAATGAATATTTTATTTTTAGTTTATTTCTGATTTATTCTTAACATCGTCAGATAAGAGAAAAAATGGATAAATCTTAACAGTCTTTATAAATGTAAGATGACGTTCATTTAGTCTTAACGTGAGTGGCCCTGTAGAAGAAAAATTTAAAATTGCACATTTATATAATAAAATGCTAACCTGAAAAGATAAATTTTGAAGTTATAGACATGCCTGGTGAAATATCTATGATTTGTAAATTATTTGAAATATATATACTGTCATATTTTCTTTATTGTATGTGTACTTTTTTATACTTTGTATATTTTACTGATTGCATAAGTTAATGATACTGCCATCACAGTTAATACGATTAATGAAACTAAGTTTGAATTAATTACTCATTCAGACTATAAAATAGTCAATTTATTTAACAACGCAAAATTGTATTTTCCATTTTAGATTAATGAAACTGTCTAAATAAATTACTCATTCAGGCAGTTAGATAATCAATTCATTTTCGAACGCATAATTGTATTTTCCATTTTATAATATAGCCTGTAAGATTAATAGAATATTAATAAAACTAATAAAACTGCAATAAAAAAAAATCGATGGAACATCTCCACGAAGCCCAAACCGTCGCCAGAATGTTGAAACTATGGCACAGGGCCACGTGTTCGGGCAGCATCTTCCGCCCACGGACAAAGGAGCCTCTGTTCGATTGGCGTATGTGTGTGTATGTATGTGTGCGCGCACGCGTGTGTGCTAACGTGCATGTGCGTATATTTGGTTGTATGTACGTGTCTCTTGGTATCTCATGGCTTTAACTCCGGTTTCCAACCATGCAAAAATTGCCACTTTTCAAGGGAAGTTAATTTATAGAGACATCGCTGATGGAGAAATCACGAGGGATGGAAGTGTATCTCTCTCTCTCTCTCTCTCTCTCTCTCTCTCTCTCTCTCTCTCTCTCTCTCTCTCTCTCTCTCTCTCTCTCTTTCATCATATTTTTTTTTATATTTAAGGAATCATACCATTTGCCTTAACATTAATGTTTTTTTTTTTTTTCATATATTTAGAAATAACGCTGGGTATGAAAGAATAAAATGACATCAAATACAATGAAGTATCTACGTGTTGCCTATAGAAAATACTTAATGCTATACAAACATGCATGTATACATACATACATACATGCACACATACACGCATTTATATATATATATATATATATATATATGTGTGTGTGTGTGTGTGTGTGTGTATATAACGCTTTTTCCTATCAACGCCAGTACGATAATTGGCTGATAAAAAAAAAAAATTGTGCATTAGTTCAAAATCGAAAGTTCCTATGCTGAAAAGTTTGTGTGTTGTTTGGGAATCGGGACAAAGATTCCTACATTCTGAATACTTACATAGGGGCCAATGGCATATATGCGTGTGCATACATACATGTATACATACATATATATATATATATATATATACATACATATATATATGCATACATATATATATATATATATATATATACATATATATATATATATATATATATATATATATATATATATATATGTATATATATATATATATATATATATATATATATATTGGAGCCTAGCTTCTATCTAATACAATTTTCATTGAAGGCGATAGCCTTAGAGGCGTCAATGTGTTTCCTGCAGGATTCTTCATATTTCCTCAGCTTCTATCATTTTTCAGGCGTAATCCTTTAGTTTACTGAATGACGATTATTTATTCTCCTCATATTTTATTCACTATATCACTGTTTCGACAAACCTATTTCTTTATCATATGAGTGTTGCTGGTTTGCATAAGTTTATAATTCCTTTTAATACTTCAGCTTCTACAGATTATATCGTAAAGAAATTAATTATTCTAAAAATTGAAACAGTGCTGTTGTGAATAAAGTATGAAGAAAAGGTATAATCATCGTTCATTAAACTAAAGGATTACGCCTGAAAAATTAAAAAAAAACAGGAAATATGAAGATTCCTGTAGGAAACACATTGACGCCACTAAGACTATCACCTTCAATGAAAATTATGTATATATAG
>NC_090729.1:128286397-128288897 GCF_036898095.1 Palaemon carinicauda
TCAGCCTCTAACCAGTTACTGTCATTTCTTATGCGATTTCGAAATCAAATGATTCGTAAGAAAAATCAAAATTAAACTTATTAATATCACCGTCTTGTTGAAAGAGATTCAATGAATATATTACGTATGATGTTGAAATACTAATAAATTTTATACATATTTTGAACACTATTACGTCATTAGTGTTTCTTCAGTTTTAACGCATAATACTTATGTCCATAATAATATATCATAGAATTCTGTCAAATGTATAAATATCCCTGGCTTTAATTTAACAGACATACACATCGAAAAATCTTAAACGTTACCAGATTTGAATACCAGATTCGATGGACAATTTCTTGTTTTATTCGACAAATTGGACGCATCAGGTATTGTCATATTATACGATAAGAGGATAGTAAGAAGAGCGAACGATAAGCTTACAAATAAATAAAAAAAGCTAATTATTCATCAAACATATTTACTTAACTGACAGACAGAGAAGAATTACTGCAGATTTGTGTGAGCTGGTTCTGCAACATAAAAATATTTTTCTTGATTTTCAAATTATCTATACTCTAACTATTATCAAGAATGTAAAATAGACTGGGCATATTATTATGCAACTATAACATTAATTCTAAATTGATTTTAGTATTTACAGTTACTGTCGTTGTAAGAAAGTATGCCTTCAGATTATATATATATAATATATATATATATATATATATATATATATATATATATATTTATATATATATATACACATATATATATATACATATATATATATATATATATATATATATATATATATATATATATATGTGTGTGCGTATATATATATGTATATACATACATATATATGTATATATATAAACATAGATCCATTATCCTACATATCCTAGATTTTATTAATGTAAAATATTTTTAAGTATACACTCAAATGCTTAGTGCAATGTCAGCTAATTTTATCCGTTGAAATTACTTTGCCTTCCAATTTATTTTACTATATGCATATAAAGTTATCGTTGATACAGAAAATTATACTAATTTTTCTATATAATGGCAGTTTCATTGTTTGCAAAGATTATACTTGATACAGTAATGGGTGTAGTTACTATAGTTACTATTATAGATTTTGTTTATGGTAGTTTATTTTTAATAAGATTTATTGTTAAATGATGAGATGTAGTTTCGTAAACGAAAGATGTTATAACGATAATAATAATAGTATTAACAATGATAAAATTATCATAATTATTGTTATTATCCTTTTTAATAACAACAGCAACAATTACTACTACTACTACTACTACTACTACAATTACGATTATCATCATCATCATCATCATCATCATTATTATTATTATTATTATTATTATTATTATTATTACATCCCAGTCCGTATATATTTCTTTAAACCCAGTTCGAATCCTTCAGATTTAGCCAGAGCCATTTGGATGTCAGTGGTCACCCAGGCGTGGATGTGTTAGTGCCTCATCTGACTCCTCAACACCGCGGCCCCGGGACTAGGTCACAGGAGGTCAGCACGGGTCAGAGCAAATACAAGAAGCCGACAAAGGTACCACGGTCGGTTGATAGGGGAAATAGCTGTCGGCGGGCTGAGGTGGGCGTGGCAGCGCGTCACTAGCTATCACGCCCACATCCCAAATGAAGTCGGAAGCGATGTCGGAAATCATACGCCTTTCTTTATACAGTTTCCCTTTGTTTTTTTTTTTTTTTTTTTTTTTTTTTGGTATTTGTTTTTGGATAAAATTCTATATTTAAAAAAATAAACGTTATGAACAATACACCTAAAAAAAGTTAATTTTAATAGGAAATTCTACGTAAAAATATACTGTTCTCAGCCGTATTTCAGTAAAATACAGGCGACCGTAATTTTACCTTACTTAGTTATTATATTTCACTGCTTGGTGACCGTAATATCACTCCTTTACGTCAACACATCCGTTTTTTAAAACGGTAAAAATCCTGGAATAAATATTGCCAGGCATTTGCCGTTTTTAATGCAAACTTTTAACAGTGTATGTATCATAAAAAACATTCTACATGAAGTTATATACACTAAAATGGTGTAATTCCTGTAATGTAATGGCTAGGGAAATATTTCTTTCGTAAATCAACTCTCTTTGGATACTGAACATTCTTTCAATGCCGAAACTGAAACTATTTCCATTAAAGAAAAAAATAACACGTATTTCGATGGAGTCACAATTACTAGTTTTGAAATTATAATAACCTACAATTTCTCTTAGAAACTTCTACGAAAGACTCTCTGAATGGCCTTAAAATACTTTTCATTCATCTTTATAGTCAAATCTCCCTTTTGACCAACAACACAGTATCTAGAAAACCTTTCTTAGAACAGAAAAGTATATAATAGAAAATAGCACAAATGAAGCTTCATTACCATCATCTAGGTTTATCAACTAAGATTGTAGCTTGTCTTATAAAAAAGTTAGCATTAAAGAAAACAATTAGATCATAATGTTCA
>NC_090729.1:128298897-128311397 GCF_036898095.1 Palaemon carinicauda
TCCTCACCGGGCTATTTTCCCTGTTGGAGCCCCTGGGCTTATAGAATCCTGCTTTTCCAATTAGGGTTGTAGTTTAGTAAGTAATAAAAATAATAATAATAATAATAATAATAATAATAATAACAATAATAATAATAATAATAGTAATAATAATAATAATAATAGTAATAATAATAATATACAAATGTATGTGGGGGTAATTGATTTTACAGATGTGTTTGCTTGGATGATAGGGGTTATAAGTTACTGTATGGGCTATTGATTTTAAAACTTTGTCTGAAATATCTTATATGAGTAATATTCTGTAAATTCATATTAAGACATACACTCACACACACCTATATATATATATATATATATATATATATATATATGTATATATATATGTATATATATATATATATATATATATATATATATATATATATATATGTGTGTGATCGTGTGTTTATTTATGTGTATTTATACATACATATGTAGACATATATATATATATATATATGTATTATTATATATATATATATATATATATATATATATATATATATATATATATACATATAATGTATTAAAAAAATATATGTGTTTAGGTATCCTTGTACTTCTTAACTGACAACACGTATATTCTAAAATATCTGTAGTCATTTAAAAGCAAAAGGATGTCACGCATATATAGTACCGTACAAATGACTCTATTCAGCTTTAACTGTAAAAATGTATTAGCTAAGAATTAAAAAGTAAACGCTGACACTTTTGTTACTGTCGAAAGACACTGAAAATAGAGTACCGTATTTCGTCGGGAAATGGTGAAAGTTATGCTTAATTAACTCAGGAATTCTGCGACTTAATTCTCAGAGATAATTAAACTGAGGTTCTATTTTGCTTAGGAAATGAAGCAAAGTATAAAGTGGTTTATCGACTTTTCCTAAATTGTAGTATACTGCTTTTTTATAATAAGGAATGCTGTGTTTTAAGAATGTCTTTTATTCTTACGTTTTTATACCGTGATTGATAAAATTGTCTTATCGATGGCATTCTTGAAAAGTATTTGTTTTCTTGAAGAATTTTTTCTGTGGGAAGGGTGTGTAATACCATCGCTTTCAAAGCACTTGTATAGATAACAACCTCATCTAGAAAATAATATCTTTTGGGACCACTGATTTCACTGCGATAAGGTTCATATTATTATTATTATTATTATTATTATTATTATTATTATTATTATTATTATTATTACTAGCCAAGCTACAAAGCCTTGTTCGAAAAGCAAGATGCTATAAACCCAAGGGCTCCAATAGGGAAAAATAGCCTAGTGAGGAAAGGAAACAAAGAAATAAATAAATGACATAAGAAGTAATGGAAAATTAACATAAAATATTTAAAAGAAACTCTTATTTGATTATATATATATATATATATATATATATATATATATATATATATATATATATATATATATATATGTTTGTGTGTATATATATGTATGTATACATACACACATATACATGTACTATAGCCACGGAAGGAAAAGTGAAAAGACTTGATTGGAGTTAGTACATTCGTCCATTAGGACCTCAACAGACTCAACAGTCTGTTGATGTCCGTAATAGATGAAAGTACTAACTCCAATCAATTCTTTTCATCTTTCCTTCCGTGGCCGTGGCTATAAAATATTTTCTACTCATCACGTGGCAGCGTTTGTGATTTCTTCACACACACACACACACACACGCACACATATATATATATACATATAACATGCTTTATATATACATACATACATGTATATATATATATATGTGTGTATATATATGTATATATATATTTATATATATACATATATATATATACATACATATAACATGCTTTATATATACATACATACATGTTTATATATATATGTATATATATGTATATATATATATATTTATGGATATATATATATATATATATACATATATATATATATATATATATATATATATACATATATATATATATATATATATATATATATATATATATATATATATATATATATGTATTGGACTTGTAGCTGTCTGCTTTATCAACTAGGGTTATATATATATATATATATATATATATATACATACATACATACATATATATATATATTTTTGGGCTCAAGCCATGTCGTCCTGATGGAAGTTCCTATAGGGTAGCTTCCTAGGGTATATTACAACTACGGCGATATTCCCAGAGAATTTACCTTAAGGTACCAGAATTCTAACTCCTGGAGCGAGTATCCCTCGTGAAAGGGATATCGCGACATATCAGAGGACGTATTCTAGACACGTCACATGGCAATCTACTACCTGAACAGAGATTCGTCTCGTAGGAGGGAGATTGACGAGATACGAATTCGGGAAAGAAAAAGGGGAGCCGCTCCCAAGGCTTCCCTATCCCCCGATTCGTATGCGTGCCTGGCGCCAATCCTGGCGCCATCTGTATTCCTTTTTGCGTAGCTTAACAACTCGGTGTTTTTTCCTGTTTTTCTCGCAAATCTTGGATTTATTCAGCTTTTCATGGCTTCTTCGTCTTCGTTGACCTCGAATAAGTTGAGTATAGTGTCTGTTATGTATAAATGTAGGCTCTTGGTAAAATTTTGAGTGATTAATAGGATTAATCTTTGATACAAGAGCCGTAGCCTACCAGAGGTGTCCTGGACACTGTCACTCGCTAGGTATAAATTAGTTAGTCAGAGTGACATTCCTGGTTGTTTTGCTTAATAAAATTTAGCTATTTAGCTTTACATAGGATTTCCTTTCGTGCTTAGTATTATTGGCGAAGTATTCGCCATTCTGGCCTACGCTAGGCCATGTAGCCTAGTCGTTTGGTCCTAGTACTTAATGCATGATTATGGTTTTTCCGAGTGTAATTAAAATTTTATTGAAGCTTTAGGCTATATTTTATACATTTTAGACTGTGTGGAATATTTCCAAGATTGTATACGTGAGAGTTTTGGTGAATTAGGTAATCGATTCTCTCGGTGCCTAGGCTAATTGCTTATGGAGCCTTAGTATACTTTATCATACTCCCCGGTTGCTTTCTTTTCTTCGGAGAAGGTATGCAATCCCTTTCCCTCTGTTTAAGCCTTGGGCTTATCCCTAAGTGGTTTTTTCCGAATTTATTTTCGATAAAACTATACTAGGGTGTTACTGTACCTTCCTGTTCCTGCTGAGTCTGGTTCAAAGAGGGACAGAACAACAGAGTTTTTAGTCTGAGTCCGTGTTGTTTGGCTTGGGGCAGAGTCTCCCTCGCTGACCTAACACTTACAAAGGGAGCTGAGCTCCCTTAGGTCACTGTCGAAGGTTTCTGTAGTTATGATTCCTTCTTGTGTGATCGACCAGACTAAGTCCTGTTGCTGTTCTCGGGGAGGATAAATCTTCCCTTGGGAGTTGCAACGCCTTCCTTGCTTTGGTGCTCTGGAAGCTGGCAGGTATTATACTACTGCGCTGGCCCTTTCCCTTAGATCTCCCTTAGGCTAAGACAGAGTTCTTGGCTGCGGGTGATCTGTCACTAAAGCAAGGTTGGCAGGACCCTCTTGTCCCTTCCCCCTCTATCTCCGTAATGGCCTAGCCATTACTGTACTGTACCTTGCCGGCCGGCAGAGCTGGCCGGCAGGGGTATTACTGTACCATATGTCATTCTACTTCTGAACCTAGTATAGGTTGGGATATGGATTGACTAAGCCCATTGCCGGCCGGCAGAGACGCTGGACGGCAAGGGTCTTATGTTTTCGAGTGCTGCCCGGACCTCTCTTGGTCCCTCATCCATGCCTGCCGGCAGAGCCGGACGGCATTGGTCAAGGAAGCCTGAATTAAGTTTCTCCCCTTCCTTATATGCACTCTTTCGGTTGCCGGGCTTGGGGGGTTGTGTACACTCTTATCCCGGCATCCATTCTATTTCCTTCTAGTGCTGTACCTGTCCCGGCAGCCGGCCTATGAGGCCGGCAGCCGGGCAGGGGTAGTCTTCTGGTTCTTTTGCTGCCGGCTGGCATCGGTCTTGTACCTTTGCCGGCCGGCTTATGTCAGTCCTTGTCTGCCGGTCACCAAGAGTGTGGCCGGCAGCTGGGTACTACCTTGTGTAGTTGCTGGCCGGCAATCATTGCCGGCCAACACTGGCTGTTGCTGGCCGGCAGCTGCTGCCGCCGGCACAAGCATTTGAACCAGAGGGCTGCCGCCCTATAGCTGTTAAGTAGTATACTTTAAAGCTAATTGTGGTGTGTGCCGGCCGGCAAAGGCAGGCCGGCACACATCCTCCTATACTGTACTAGTATTCTTCTGTATAGCATATACAGTAAGAAGAAAACTATAGTAAAAGTTTAGGTACAGCACTGTATCTTCTAATACTATTGTGTTTTCTTACACAGCCCTTTGCTGTTGCCCTCAGACAGGAAGCAGAGTTCTTCCCCGTCTATTATCCAGGATTTTTAAAATCATTGCCTAGGTGTGAGCTCCACCTGTTTCCTCTGGAAACCTTGCATTGGTTACTCTAGTAGAGATAAACCATTTTTGATTTTATTATCCGGAAGGCTGCAACAATGGGTTGTGAGGGAAACACAAGTGTGTGTCTTTCATTTATGAATTGTTATGCTATACAATGCATATCCAGTGATACATAGTTCACTTGATACTCATGGAAATTTCTTCTCTTTACAGGAGGACCCTCCGAAGTGCGGAAATGTTTTCTGCAATGTCCGCAGCAAGAACCTCTGCGGACATGAGTGTTGTAGGAGACACGCAGCATGCGCTGTCTCCAAGGATGATCTCCAGTATTGGGACCCTCAGGTATGTACTGTATGCACTAACCTGATTACTGAGGCTTTTGATTCCCCTAGAACGGCGGAATCAAGGGATATAGCTAGGGAAAAGCTTCGTACTTGGGTAAGGGGCTTCAAGAAGAACACCTCTGGCCCTTATCTTCCAAGTGAGAAGATGAGGGCGTATCTTTTTCCCCAGGCATCAGCTGAGGCAGTGATTCCCCAGCCTCAAGAGGAGATCCTTCAAGATCAAGTCCAGGTGGACGAGGAAGTCGCAGATGCGATGCAAGACATCCAGTTGTGTGACAGGATGTCTGACCTGGACGATCGTTTGGAAGAAGACCTCCTGGCAGAAGGTCAGGATCAAGTTCAAACCCCGGATGTCGTAGAGGATGAGGTCGACGAGGTGTCGGCTACTCCGGTTCAGATGCCGGAGCCTATCCCCTCAACATCGGCTGGCCTCCCAGTAGAACTGGGACAGGCCCTCTCTTCGATTGTTGGAATGATCCAACAAATGCAGAAGGAGAATCAGGAGAAGGCGGCTGCAATGGAACTGCGTATGCAGTCCCTGGCAGAATCACATGGGCCCCGGAAAAGGCTCAATGTGAAAGACCTTCCCATATGCTCAGATGCTAACCCATGGAGGTATGCTGAGCACATGCCGATGACGACTGGAAAGATCGTCATTTCGGATAAGCTGGGTTCAGTTCCCCTAGAGGAGGTAGAATTCTGGCCCAGCAAGGCATCATATCCGGACTGCTATGTCCGGCTGAGAAAAGAACCAGCTTCAAGGGAGGAGACAGAGCCGAAGGAGGTCATTGTTATGGACCACACTAAGGCTCAAGCCCTACTTTCATCCTCGATGAAAGAGAGGGGCTTCTCGAATTCGAAGGTAGCTGCATTGAGCAAGAAGCTCCCTTCGTTTGTGTCCTCTCCTGATAGAGCCTTCCCCTTTTTACAGAAAGGGTTTGCGGCTGTCCTAAAGGCAGTCGAGGCCGGCAAGCCTTGCCCCTCCCTGGAGGAGTGTAAACCCTTGTCGCTGGCTCTACCTATGGACCACAAAGACTGGAAGGATGTCCATCTAACATTCTCAGTGGGAAAGTTGGAGGCTGATATTGCCGGACGGCAATTCGGCGAGGACCTCCCCAAGCTGTCCGAATCTCTTTTACGAAGAGAGTTCGAGACAAAAGAAAGACTGGCTGCCTCAATGTCTCATCAGACTACTCTCGAGACGATGGCAAGTGACCCCAAGGTCCATGAAATGTTCATGGTAGTGGCTAAGTCTCACTTAGCCACAGTGACGAAGGACCTTTATAACTTCGTCAAGGCAAGGAGAGCTTGCAGGGAGTTCGTGTTCACCGGGGCTTCGGTGAGACACGAGCCAAGGAAGTTAATCTCCTCCAACATTTGGGGAAAAGACCTTTTCCCTACCGATGTGGTCAAAGAGGTTGTTGATAAGGCCGCCGTGGAGAATAGAAATCTTCTCCAGAAGTGGGGCCTGGCTATCAAAAGAAAATCTTCCCCGGATGAGGGTCCTCAACCAAAGAGGAAGAATATGAAGACTAGGCTACCATCTCGGCCAGCCAAGCCTTATAGACAGCAACAGCAACTGCAATTGCCTTTGCCTCCAGTGCCCCAGATGGTGGCACAAACCCCGACTGCCTTTCAGTGGGTACCCCAGGCGGTGCCAGGTCAGTCAACCACATTCGCCCCAACGTTCGAAGGACAGTCTTCTTCCTTTCGTGCAAAACCTAGAGGAGCAGCCAGAGGCTCGTCTAGGCGCCCCTCAAGGGGAAGGGGATTCAGAGGTGGTCGTGGTCAGGGAGGCAAGACCTCAGGACGGCAGTCCAAGTGAAATGATACCGGTAGGAGGGAGACTGATGAAATTTTGGGATCGCTGGACCTTCGATCCCTGGGCCCAAAGCCTACTCAAGAATGGACTGGGTTGGAGCTGGTACAGCACTCCACCCCCATGCCTTCGGTTTTTCCAACACTCCACCCCCATTTTGGAGGAGTACGTTCAAGAACTGTTGGAGAAAAATGTGATCCGAAAGGTGAAGTCCATCAAATTCCAAGGGAGGCTGTTTTGTGTTCCCAAGAAAGACTCGGAAAAGCTCAGAGTCATTCTGGACTTGTCACCACTCAACAAGTTCATAGTGAATTGCAAATTCAAGATGCTAACACTGCAACACATAAGGACCTTACTGCCCAAGAGGGCATACTCAGTCTCTATAGACTTGTCAGACGCCTATTGGCACATTCCAATCAGCCGTCGACTCTCCCCCTACCTAGGGTTCAGGCTACAACGAAAACTGTACGCCTTCAGAGCCATGCCATTCGGGCTAAACATAGCCCCAAGGATTTTCACGAAGCTTGCGAGCGCAGCTCTCAAACAATTACGCCTAAAGGGAATTCAGGTAGTAGCCTACCTGGACGACTGGCTGGTGTGGGCAGCATCCGAGACCGAATGCTTGCAAGCTTCCAGTCAGGTGATCCAGTTCCTAGAGTACCTAGGCTTCAAGATCAACAAGAAAAAGTCTCGACTTTCTCCATCCCAAAAGTTCCAGTGGCTGGGAATCCACTGGGACCTTTTGTCACACAGTTTCTCCATCCCAATGAAGAAAAGGAAGGAGATAGCGGGCTCTGTCAAGAGACTTCTAGATTCCGAAAGGATATCAAGACGCGAACAGGAGAGGGTACTAGGCTCTCTCCAGTTTGCTTCAGTGACAGACCCAGTGCTAAGAGCACAGCTAAAGGATGCAACCGGAGTTTGGAGAAGGTATGCATCAAACGCGCGAAGAGACCTGAGAAGACCAGTGCCGCCTCGGCTACGTACTCTTCTCAGACCTTGGTCCCAAGCCAGACATCTAAAGAAGTCTGTTCTTCTTCAGCCACCTCCCCCGTCGTTGACGATTCACTCAGACGCCTCAAAGGAGGGATGGGGAGGTCACTCTCATCGGAAAAAAGTCCAGGGGACTTGGTCCAAGCTATTCAGGACCTTTCATATAAACTTTCTAGAAGCTATGGCAGTGCTCCTTACCTTAAAGAAAGTCTCCCCGCGTCACTCGATCCACATAAGATTGGTGACAGACAGCGAGGTGGTTGTGAGATGCTTGAATCGACAAGGGTCGAGGTCACCACCTCTCAACCAAGTGATGTTAGCCATTTTCCGATTGGCGGAAAAGAAGAAGTGGTACCTGTCGGCAGTTCACCTTCAAGGAGTCCGCAATGTGACAGCGGACGCTCTATCCAGGTTCACACCGATAGAGTCGGAATGGTCCTTAGACGCAGGATCATTTTCCTTCATTCTGAATCAAGTCCCAGAACTGCAAATAGACCTCTTTGCGACGAAAGACAACAAGAAGTTGCCCCTGTACGTGTCCCCGTACGAGGACCCCTTAGCGGAAGCAGTGGACGCAATGTCCCTCGACTGGAACAGATGGTCCAGGATTTATCTGTTCCCTCCTCACAACCTTCTGTTGAGGGTCCTCAACAAACTGAGATCCTTCAAGGGGGTAGCGGCAATAGTGGCCCACAAGTGGGCGAACAGCATGTGGTTCCCCTTGGCGTTGGAACTACAGATGAAGTTCGTGCCGCTACCACATCCAGTTCTGACCCAGCGAGTCCAGAAGTCGACTGTCTGCGCTTCATTACAGAAAACCCAGACCCTGCAGCTCATGATTTTCTCGCCCTAGCGGTGAGAAAGCGCTTCGGGATTTCGAAAGCCAGCATAGACTTCCTAGAGGAATACAAGTGCAAATCGACTAGAAGGCAATATGAGTCATCTTGGAGAAAATGGGTGGCCTTTGTAAAGGCAAAGAATCCGCAGGAGATCTCAACAGATTTCTGCTTATCTTTCTTCATCCATCTCCATGGCCAAGGATTGGCAGCTAACACGATTTCAGTGTGTAAATCGGCTTTGATGAGACCCATTTTATTTGCCTTCCAGATCGACCTAGGTAACGAGATCTTTAGTAAAGTTCCGAAAGCCTGCGCTAGGCTCAGACCTTCAGCACCTCCAAAGCCCATCTCATGGTCTTTAGACAAAGTTCTTCATTTTGCCTCCTTGTTGAGCAATGAAGAATGTGCGTTAAAGGATTTGACGCAAAAAGTTATTTTCCTATTTGCACTCGCGTCCGGGGCCAGGGTTAGTGAGATCGTAGCCCTCTCGAGAGAGGCAGGTCGTGTTCAGTTCCTGGATGGGGGGGAGCTGAACCTGTTTCCGGATCCTACGTTTCTCGCCAAGAATGAGTTACCCACCAACAGGTGGGGTCCCTGGAGAATCTGTCCTCTGAAAGAAGATGCATCTCTATGTCCAGTAGAATGCCTAAAGGTCTATCTTCGTAGAACTTCAGACTTCAAGGGTAGTCAACTATTCAGGGGAGAAACATCAGGCTCAAATTTATCTCTGAATCAACTCAGAGCGAAAATGACATATTTTATTCGCAGAGCGGATCCTGACAGTACACCCGCAGGTCACGATCCGAGGAAAGTTGCCTCATCCCTAAATTTCTTTAATTGTATGGATTTTGAACATCTCCGTTCATACACGGGCTGGAAGTCTTCCAGGGTGTTCTTTCGCCACTATGCGAAGCAAGTAGAGGAACTTAAGAGATCTGTGGTAGCAGTGGGTCGTGTAGTTAACCCTACTGTTTAACTCTGCGAGGAACAGTGGTCTTAATTGGGACGATTAAGTCCAGGGTGAGTGTGTAGGTACATACTGTACTACAAACTAAATGAGGGCACCAAGTGCCTATATAGACTGTTCCTTCCTTCAAAGGTGAACCTTGCATAAGTTCAGACATGTGTGCCAAGCGTTTCTAACGCTAATGTGATTGATTTGTAATACAGATTTTTTATGACTTGATACCTTGGTATCTCATTAAAGTGGTGTTTAATGGTTTTTCTTTCAGATAAACAAGTTCTGTTTACTATCATACTTATGCTTAAAGTTTTGGGTTACCCTCTTTTATATAAATATATATATTTGTTGTTAACCTGTCTGTTTATTATCTGTCAATAAACTTGTTCTTGAGAACCTTGCGTCTCCTTCACCTGTGTCAATTTATTGGTATAATTGAGCATTTTAATTCTATGTATCTTATCTGGGATAATTCTGATAGAATTGTTCTGTTTTGCAAGCTATGTTGCATTGGTTTATGTAAGTCCCCTAATGGGAGGACTCCGTCCCATAAAGGGACGAGGGCGGTTTTATTAGTTTCTTCCTATGCGGATATAAACCTTTGTCCAATACAAGTATTGTGCGGATGACTGGTCAATATATTGACGCAGTGGTTCTATACAAACTATGCTTTACTTAATATAGGGCGAGACCACTATATTAGCTTGCCTGGCATTCATACATAGATATATGTACTCTTCGAGACTTTCCAGAGTCTAGTAGGACTCTTCCCTGTAGGGGGCAGGAAGCTCTAACATAGTTTATAGTTAGTTGAAAAGATGTATAACGGTAACATCTTAGGTCTCTAGGTCTAGTCGACCGGGAATAAATATCTCCGGGGAGTACGGCACGTTCTGAGAATCCACAGATACAGTAATGCTCTGGTACACTTCCATCAGGACGACATGGCTTGAGCCCAAAAAACGGATTTTGAGCGAAGCGAAAAATCTATTTTTGGGTGAGATAGCCATGTCGTCCTGATGGACCCGCCCTTGCCTTTCTAAGAAAGGGCTGTAGGACCCCTCCCTACATACAGTATCTGTAGCACCTCGTGTACGCTACAAGGAATACAGATGGCGCCAGGATTGGCGCCAGGCACGCATACGAATCGGGGGATAGGGAAGCCTTGGGAGCGGCTCCCCTTTTTCTTTCCCGAATTCGTATCTCGTCAATCTCCCTCCTACGAGACGAATCTCTGTTCAGGTAGTAGATTGCCATGTGACGTGTCTAGAATACGTCCTCTGATATGTCGCGATATCCCTTTCACGAGGGATACTCGCTCCAGGAGTTAGAATTCTGGTACCTTAAGGTAAATTCTCTGGGAATATCGCCGTAGTTGTAATATACCCTAGGAAGCTACCCTATAGGAACTTCCATCAGGACGACATGGCTATCTCACCCAAAAATAGATTTTTCGCTTCGCTCAAAATCCGTTATATATATATATATATATATATACATATATACATATATATATATAATTCATATGTATATAATTTATACATACATATATATATATATATATATATATATATATATATATATATATACACATTATAATCATGTCTGTGTGTTTTCTTCAATAGCTTCATCTCGCAAAACGGCATTGACTAGTTTCGAATGTCATTTTCTGTTCCCCACATTAAGATATTTTAATCTCTCCACTATTTATCTCCCCGTGTTGGGCATCAGTTGCAAGACAGCTCGGTCACACCACTTACAGTTCTACGAGAACTCGAACATCATGGAGCCAGTTTTTCTTCGTTCATTATCCTCCTCGATGAACAGATACCGAAAGTCCTCTAAAGACTCCAGCCCATAAACAATAGCGAAGTCAAGTTGATCTTGGTCACGACCTGCCTTGGCTATCATTTCTCACTCTGTCGGATCTGCCGACTGAAGTATGACTTTGAGACCGGGGAAAACTTACTCTTGCAATCCATCAACGGCTGGAGTCGCATGGAATGTAATTCTTCAAGATCTTCATAATACTTACAGGCATAATCCTTTTGGGAGTTCCTCTCTGGGGTACCTAAGATATCGCTGGAGGTCGCCAATGCCTCAACTATGATATATGAACTTTCAAAATGTACTTCGACGCGCATCGAAGCGAGCGGCAAAATTTATAGTTTTGTGAAGCGTAAGTGATGGAAATTTTAAACGTTTCTTAAGAGTATTGTTTTAGGGTTAGATAATGGAATGCGCCTCTCCCTCTGATTATGACATATATAATATAGATTATTTCCAATAAGGAAGATGGATCATCGCCTCGACAAGGTAATAAAACTAAATAAAATGTAAAAAATCTTCTTAGCATAAAATTCCTACCGTGATTCGAACAGGTGCATTCATAAATAAATCATCTAAAGCATTTAATATAATATTTTGATATATTTGTATTGCTGTAGTATATATGTACTGTACTGCCACAGCAGCACCTTTTTCAGGTTATTTAGCTTAGGTTAAAATGAAGTGGGATTCTACGTTAGCTTATCTATGTTACTATGAAAACGTGTAATCAGTGATTTCATGAGATCACTGAACTTTTCAGCGAATACGTGTATCACTGTGACCGTTAGTGATTTCATTTAATCACTGAAAACCCCAGTGATTTCATTTAATCACTGAAAACCCCAGTGTTTCATGTAATCACTGAAAACCCCAGTGATTTCACTTGATCACTGAAAACTCCAGTGATTTCATGTAATCACTAAAAACAGCAGTGATTTCATTTAATCACTAAAAACCCCAGTGATTTCATGTAATCACTGAAAATCCCAGTGATTTCATGTGATCATTGAAAACCCCAGTGATTTCATATAATCACTAAAAACAGCAGTGATTTCATTTAATCACTAAAAACTCCAGTGATTTCATGTAATCACTGAAAACCCCAGTGATTTCATGTGATCATTGAAAACCCCAGTGATTTCATATGATCACTAAAAACAGCAGTGATTTCATTTAATCACTAAAAACCCCAGTGATTTCATGTAATCACTGAAAACCCCAGTGATTTCATATAATCACTAAAAA
>NC_090729.1:128316397-128318272 GCF_036898095.1 Palaemon carinicauda
TATGACGTAGTGAGATGTAAATACCTACATTTATAGATATGTTAGATAATTATTTAAAGCAGTTGTCGAAAGAAAGGTGGACTAAAACTGAAGAAAAGATTCTTTTAGGAAGATTTCGCCAATCAAATGAAGTTCTATTAGTTATCTTTTATCCAAAGTAATGAAATTTAATGAAGGATTGATTTTTATCAAGTTAAGAATTCCTCTGAAGCCTGAAGGAGAGAGAAGTAAATGGAAAAAAAAAAAAACGTGTATGAAAGTATCAAGAACCCTGTGATGTTGATTCGTTCAAATTTACAATAAACATCCACTTTAAAGGCATTATGCAGGATCAAGCGAAATTTGGAAGGACCCTTTGAAAAAGGACTGAAATAATCAGTTGATAGATCAAGTCCATGAAAGAAAATATAGAATTTGGGTCCATAGGTCATTCTATATATCAATTTCACGGTATATCATGATTCGAACTATCCACATCTATAGATGATAACTCCGAAGGTTTTATGTATATATATATATATATATATATATATATATATATATATATATACATATATATATATATATGTATGTATATATGTATATATATATATATATATATATATATATATATATGTATGTATGTATGTATATACAGAGTAGGTTATGTATATGTATATATGTATATATATAAAATATATATATATATATATATATATATATATATATATATATATATATATATATATACAGTATATATATATACATATATATATATATATATATATATATATATATATATATATATATATATATATCACGGTATATCGTGATTCGAACTATTCATCTTTCTAGATGATAGCTCCGAAATATCAGACTGCATAACACTACCCAGCTGTTAAGGATTTAATCATGCGTGTCATTCACAAGAACCAGACAATAGGGAAGATACTGAAGGCAGCGCTTCGCTGAAAATCTACGATGAATGCACACATCAAGAAAGGCATCTCTGAGAGAACTCTGGCATCCTATGTCAGTTACAAAGGGTTGGTGGTATTGTGTTTGTCACCGGAAACCCCTGTGAAAGATATGATAATACATTTATGAGCAAAAGTATCAACTAGAGTGGGATTGAGTTGAGAGCATGCCTTCACCACGCCAAACAGTCTTATTCTGTTCCAAACTCCACTGCGTACCTTTACTTCAATTTATATTCTTCAGAATCTAATGGATTTATCATTGGGTCATACCCTACATGTCTACCATGTTTCGTTGAAATTGGCTCAGTAGTTTTTCCGCAATGTCGTTCACAAAGAAAAAATAAACGAACAAAGTATTCGCCATTTACTTAAGATTGCAATTATTTTCAAATTATTACTGCGTATTTGTACTTCGATGTACTTTAATTAAAACGTTACATATTCATTCTTGGGTCATACTCAATATGACTTCCATGTTTGGTCAAAAGTCCTTTGGTAGTTTTTTTGTGTAAAGTTTCCTACAAACAAATAACCAAATAATTAAACTAAGAAACAGAGGGCAGGGATGAATACATAGCCTTTGCAATAAGAAATATAATAATAATGATTAAGTAGTAGGGTTGAATAAGTTTATTCCCTTAACATTATGGGATAATGTCAAATGTCATATTTTTGTTGCAACATCTGCAAAAGTTTGAGGATAAACTCCCTCTGTATTTAAAATTTTCTATTTTTTCTTTGGTGTTTTATAAGGAAGAAATTTATGTCGGAATCAGGACCCACTGGTTGGAATGAAGAACATTAAATACGACTTGAAAAAGAATTATTATTATTTGCAATGAAGTACTATTAAAATGGAACAAATCAAATGACAGTTACTTGCCAGGCGAGCTTATATCCGTAGCAGATATCAAAG
>NC_090729.1:128318772-128331272 GCF_036898095.1 Palaemon carinicauda
ATATCAAAGCAATTTGGATATAAATGCCATAAGGTTTAAAGGTTTAAAGGTCGCTCATGAATGGCAGAGGCAAGGGACAGTGACATTGCCATGGCAATCAGGACAATGTCCTAGAGACTGACCATATATTATATGATCAGCGACCAAGCCTCCTCTCCACCCAAGCTAGGACCATGGAGGGCCAGGCATTGGCTGCTGATGACTTAGCAGATAGACCTATAGGCTCCCCCAAACCCCCTAACCTTAGCTCATAAGGATGATAAGGTTGCAGACACTAATGGCACTAACGAGAGTGAGCGGGACTCGAACCCACGACTGGCAAACACTAGGAAGAGACGTTATCAATCAGGCCACAGCAAGAAAAGGCCCTACAAAGCCTTTTGTTAGAATGTTGTTAACCTTTTAGTTCTATTAAGAGCGAATACTATGTGAAATTTGGCAGAACTTTAAGCAATAATAAGATAAACAGTTAGTCGGTTGTCATGCCGGTAACCCAAATAACTTAGAAATTAGATTTGAAAATGGATTATTACATAGTTATGGGTTTTGGGCGAGCAACGAGAAAACTGAAATGACTGTTGTCACCTTCTTCACTCTCTAAACAGGCATATCCTTGCTTGTTACCACCCTCAAACCCAAAAACCTAACCTCAATATCCTAAAATAAAAGTTGCAGAATACCCCCTACCCCAATTACCTAACCCCTAAAAATCCTACCAAAACACATACGGGCTGCAAGATTGCCAAAGGGCCAGGCAATCAAAAAAAAAAAAAAAAAAAAAAAATGTTAACGAGATCGAAAATATTATTAACAAGAATCCCCTTCCAAAGATATATCAAAAGAAGGTTGGACTGCGAATAATAGATTAAACAAGTTTCAGTTCCCACTCACCACATACCAGTTATGAAATATAACTTTCCGATGCAATGATATTAAAAAATAACGAACTGTTTTCATGTGTGAGGTTTGGCTATGAACGTTACCGAAAAATATCTAAAGTTGCCAGTAGATTCAACTTTGTAAAATTACTTTACAACAACCCTATTAATAAAGATTTAAATGCAAACTTAAACACCCTGGGCTCAACGGTTTGAAAGAAACAACATCAAAACTATAGCAAACGAATCTTGGTCCGGACATCCATCGTGATTTGCTTAGTCTACCAACTTAGATTTACTTTCACGATCATTTTATTTCACTTCTCGTCCAAAGGAAACGAAAAGCACTCATGTAACGCGGTGATTAATCTCCTTCGTGAAGCTCAGTACTTCAAAGTATTCTAGCTCTTCTAGGAGAAGGACACTCCAAAATCAAATCATTGTTCTCTAGTCTTGGGTAGTGCCTTAGCCTCTGTAATATGGTCTTCCACTGTCTTGGGTTAGAGTTCTCTTGCTTGAGGGTGCACTCGGGCAAACTATTCTATCTAATTTCTCTTCCTCTTATTTTGTTAAAGTATTCATAGTTTATAGGAAATATTTATTTTACGTCCTTAAAATATTTTATTTTTCCTTGTTTCCTTTCCTCACTGGGCTATTTTCCCTGTTGGGGCCCTTGGGCTTATAGCATCCTGCTTTTCCAACTAGGGTTGTAGATTAGCAATTAATAATAATAATAATAATAATAATAATAATAATAATAATAATAATAATAATAATAATAATAATAATGGAAGTTTTATTCCAGCTGTGACCAAGTTGGGGAATGATCTTCCTAGATCGCTCTGTTTCGTAGAAGATCCACATATTTACCTCCAAAACCATCAGCTAGAATTTGTCAATGATTTTCCTTACCTAGGTCACATCATTACGAAAGATTTAAAGGACACATCTGACATTGAAAACAGGCGACGAAAATTGTGTTGTCTAGGGAACATGGTAACGAGAAGATTTGCCTTCTGCCGCCATGATATCAAAAAACTCCTATTTCAAACCTACTGCTATAACGTATACGGCTGCTCGCTATGGGCAAACTATACGCGAGAATCGATGAGACGTATCACAGTCATTCACAATGATATCCTAAGGCGCCTCACCAATACCCCGAGGCACCATTCAGCTTCAGCGATGTTTGTTGAAAATAGACTGGATAACCTAAAAACCATCATTCGTCGCTCTATAGTAAGTCTCACCTCCCGCCTACGATCTAGTGAAAATCCCCTAATCCAAAATGTGCTTGCAAGTGCAGCGAGAATAAAATCCAAAATGTGGGAAACCTGGAATACGGAAGCGTCAGTACAATGAATTGTATTCACTAATATTTGATAGTGTGGCTATGCCAAATCTGCATCACTAAATAACTTTGGTATGATTCCCAGTATTGTTATGATAACGTGTTTTATTATGTTACATCTTTGTTGTCTGGATGTCCTGTATTTCCTTCACACCCCTGCTCAGTGACTAGATTTTTTTTTTTTTTTTTTTCCTCCCCTGTGTTCTTTCATTTTCAAGCAATTTCTGTTCCAACATATTATCATTGTCATCTCCATTTTTTTTTCTCCCTCTCTTTTTGTTTGCTAATATGTATGGTATCATCATTGCTAAGCGTTAATTCTAATGTGACTTTGTTACCCAAACCTTAGATCTCTGTGGTCAACCTGCTAATTGATGTTTATAATATATCACTGATTTGATTGCATTTCTCATCTTTTTTTTTTTTTTTTTTTTTTACCGATGTCAAAAGTGTAAGATCACTGTACCCTTATTGTAACTCTGTATATGGCTTCTGCTGAAATAAAGATTATTATTATTATTATTATTATTATTATTATTATTATTATTATTATTATTATTATTATTATTATTATTATTATTATTCTAATCGGGTAGTTGAATCTGTAGAACTTCAAAAGTTCAAACTTGCAGCAAATATTTTCAAGTTGAACAGGATGACATAAGTTTTTTTGTAGTTTATATATGAAATATCTGTTTCATTGTTGTAACTATTTTTAAAACCTTTTATTTTAATTGTTCATTTCTCATATAGTTTATCTATTTCATTATTTCCTTTCCTCACTTGGCTATTTTTCTCTGTTGGAGCCTCTGGACTTATAGCATCTTGCTTTTTCAACTATGGTTGTAGCTTAGCTAATAATAATAATAATAATAATAATAATAATAATAATAATAATAATAATAATAATAATAATACTTCAAGCAGCCGAAAATCAAGTGGGAATCAATCAAGATAGGGTGATTTTATAAACAATAGGACTATGAAGTATTATGAAAAACATTTAGCTAAGTCAATAATCCCTTCATTCCTTTCAATACCAGTTTTATAACTTTGTTAATTTTTCAAATAATTGATTTTAGTAATAACCAAAGAGATGAAAAAACATTTTCATTTTTTATAGTGGATTCTTTTAAATAACTGATTTCTAATTTATATGAGAAAATATGCAAAAAATTACATAATTAAAAGTGAGTGAAAAAACAAAAACAAAATACCCCCCAAAAAAAAAATTTGAATGATATAAAAACAATGTACACACGAATTAGAATGAATTAAATAGCAAATCTTGAAACCACAAAAGCCAAACCTCTTATAGGGTCAATTAGGAAATCTAATTAATCATTTTTGAAGCAAATTAGTTGACACCGTTGGCAGTTGCAAGGCCACAAAGGATGCTCGAATACAGAGGAGGAGGAGGAGGAGGTGGAGGAGGAGGAGGAGGAGAGGGAGAGGGAGAGGGGGAGGAGGTGGAGGAGAAGGGGGGCCGAAGACGAAATTATACCGACCTCTTGAATCGCGTTGGCAGATGTGTGCGAAGCAGATGTGTTCGCGAGATAATGATAAAAGAAACCACCGACCCTCCTCCTCCTCCTCCCTCCTCCTCTTCTTCTTCCTCCATTCTCTTCTTTCTATCTCCCTCCTTCTCATTACGGGGCTGCTTTCAACAGCTTTTTGTCACCTTCCTCAGTTATTTAAGATGGTAATGGTTGTGATGGTGCCATGATGGGAGACAGATAACAGTAATTGTGCGATTTTCCTCGGTTTTGGTGCATACGGAGGCGTGATTCCTCCCTCCCTCCCTGAAAACGTTTAGAGAGGAAAAAACATTATCATATGCGTAGAATTTCTTTTAGGGCCATAACTTCCAATGGGCTGAAGGGTTGAATGGATTGTGGGGGCCCTGGGGTAGGAGGTTGGGAAATGATGCTCAACTTATAGGTATCAGGGTATTGGTTACATATGGGTATCAGTGTAGTGCTTACTTATGGGTATAAGGGTATTGATGACTTATAGATATAAGGGTATTCTTACTTTGGGGTATAAGGGTATTCCATATTTATCGGTATCAGGGGATTGGTTTCTTCTAGGTATCAGGGTATCCTTACTTATGGGCATCAGGGTATTCCGTATTTATAGGTATCAGGGTATTGGTTACATATGGGTATCAGTGTAGTGCTTACTTATGTGTATAAGGGTATTGCTTACTTATAGATATAAGGGTATTCTTACTTAGGGGTATAAGGGTAATGCTTATTTATAGGTACCTATCAGCGTATTGCTTACTTATATGTATAAGAGTATGACTTACTTATAGGTATCAGGGTATTCTTACTTATAGGTATTAGGGTATGGTCTCTTTCATGTGCATTGTAGGTGATATCCTTCTGCAAGATTATAGTTTTCATTTTTCCTTTATCTTATCTTCTTTTTTTGACTACTTCAGTGTGTTTGATCACCTTGGATTGTAACGATACTTTTTGTAATCGTAGAGCTTAAGGGAAAAATGAAGGTAGGTCTACAGCTCACTTAATGGTTAAGATAAATAGAATTAGGTCTATTGTTTCGCTGCGGGGTTAAGCCGCACCCTTCTTCCATCTTGTTTTCCGTTTGTGTCCGTACGTGCATCAGCTAGAAAAGGACATCATATTAGTCATTGCCATTTTAAATAAAACAATTCTGAAATACAATCAGTACAGATAAACTGTGGGCGTCACCTTACGGTTGACTTTTGTGTAAGAGAAATAGAGAAATTCGCGTTCACATCTTGATCACGATTTTGAACCAAACCTTGGTAATATCCAATTTAACCTTCGAAAACCAGTTCCTTCCTCTGAATTTTTCAAATACTCTGTCTTGAATTCTATGAATGCTAGTCTTAGTATAATTCACAATTTCCACAAACATGACTCGGTTTCAGGTGCTGATAGTTGATAAGACTACATGAACGAATTTTTAGTCTTTGCGTCTCAAAATGCCTTCTGCGCTGCTTTCCTTGACTTAAATTTAGATGCTACCTAAAAGCCTCTCGTTTCTGTTCTCGATCACTACCAATATTTCGTTCATTCGTTCGTCTAGGGTATATGCAGCCTTATGCAGGACGGGCTCTTGTTATTGTGAGTAAACTCGTTAGATCACCGAGTCAAAAAATTTAAACAGAAAAGCATTTCTGAAAAAAAAAAAAATCTACTTTGTTTCTAAAAAATCATTGCGATTTCTTGTTATTCTGCGATTGTGTTACTTCGAATTGAAATATATAGGGCTATAAAAATACTAATACAAAGTAATGAGAAAGCAATCTGGTGGAAATGAAGTTTAGGTGCTTAAAATGAGACAGTTTCCAAGCATAGAAATACTCAAACGCAGTCATAAATGCATATGTATACGGCATCTACAGGTCAAACAAACCATATTTGTGTAAATGAATAAACCACGCTTTCCTATCAAACATTATAATATGACCTTACCCTTTGAACCGTAGTTTGAAACTTGGCTGATGGGAGAGTTTCTTCCTTTTACTCCCAAAGTCTTTGGGCATGTATCTGAGTGATATAGCAGTTAGGTCACGTTTGGTAAGCCGTTTGTTACTCACTGCCTAGTGCCTACTGATAAGTAGACTTGAGGAAAAGACGTTTAGGTGCAGCAACTTCATCCCTTCAAAGAGAATAAAGGCGTCCGGTGGTAAAATCATTATTATTATTATTATTATTATTATTATTATTATTATTTGCTAAGCTAGAACCCTAGTTAGAAAAGCAGAATGCTATAAGCCCAAGGGCTCCAAAAGGGAAAATAGCCCAGTGAAGAAAGGAAATGAGGAAAAACTGGAAGAAATGTTTAAGAACAATAATAGCATTGAAATAAATCTTTCATATATAAACTTTAAAACTTCAAAATAACAAGAGGAAGAGAAACCAGATATAATAGTGTGCCCGAGTGTACCCTCAAACAAGAGAACTCTAACCCAAGACAGTGCAAGACCATGGTACAGAGGCTATGACACTACTTAAGACTAGAGAACAATGGTTTGATTTTGGAGTGTCCTTCTCCTAGAAGAGCTGCTTACTATAGCTAAAGAGTCTCTTCTATCCATCTATTCTTCTACTTCGCTAAATATTCTAGCTATCAGTAGAACCTCTTCTCTTGCCTGTTAAATATATTAATTGCTCCTATTTAGACGTACATTAATTTTGCGATGTTCTTTACTAAGTCATCCTCGGACGAAAATCAGATAACTCTAATATTCTGAATAATATGCAATCATGCAAATGCATTTTTTATCTATTTATAGCCAGTAAAATTGCATCAGATAAGCCGAAGCCTATTCTTAAGACACCATTTCATATTATAAGTGTTAAGTGGTGCGTGCTGTGGCCTTAAAAAGTCGTCCTGAGACACTTTACGACATGCAGAGAAATAATAAAGAATTTAGCCCGGCTCGTAAGTAAAGGCATGTGACAAGCGTTTAATACACGTAATTGTTAGCTGTACATGTTGGGGTAACCTTATACAGTCCTTAGGGTAATAAGTTTCTCTCACTGCCTTTCACAATTACTATTCTTTCGGACATCATGAAAGCGAGTCGGTGTGGGTGGCACTCGCTTTTATGTACAATTGTCTAGCAGAGCTCTCTCTCTCTCTCTCTCTCTCTCTCTCTCTCTCTCTCTCTCTCTCTCTCTCTCTCTCCGAATTGAAAATATTTTCAATATTTTATATATATCAGCGTCTTTTTTAAATATTGGAACCCTAAAAGGTTTAAGAAATTTGAGAAGTTTCATAATTCTATAAGCTTCAAGTAGCAAAGTTCCCAAATGCAAATTGCTGTTTTTTCAAGTCCTTTATTTGACAATGTTCCAGTTTGGTTACACAGAGAGTTTGATAAATATTTATTATAACTTACAGCAAATCTAGTTCATGTAAATACTAGGCTTCTTACTTAGAAGCTAGATGCGTATATGCCGATAAATGTATAACAGTCACTTGAAACCGTGCCTCAGTCATTGCTAGATATCCTGTTCTTATCCAAACTCTCTTGGTATCAGGAATCCTTGAATATATGATTTTTGACGATTTTGCCTATTATAAAAAACTAAACTTCTCAATAGATTTTCATCGCTTGTTTTCTATGTTCTACATTATTTATATCCTTAGTTTTTTATTAGTTTTTTTCTGTGTTTGCATTGTGAAAGAGAATTAAAACGAGAATATAAAGAGAAAATGGGAGGGAATTGGCCAACTCTCTTGGGTCTTTTTTTTGTGTTCTAAAAACTGAGGCAATTAATCAATCAGTCAAAATTTATATATATATATATATATATATGTATATATATATATATATATATGTATATATATATATATAAATATATATATACATATAAATATATATATATATATATATATACATATATATATATGTATATATATAAATATATGTATATGTATGTGTTTGTGTATGTATGTATATATATATATATATATATATGTGTGTGTGTGTGTGTGTGTATGTTTGTGCGTCTTGGGCCGTATATATTTGCATATGAACCTTGGAGGTGGTACCTTTCTGATTTTAGTAAATATCTCTAGGATGAAGTTGCTGGCTCCACACCCTACCCCTTAGTTAATCAAATGGTTGAAATGCACCAGGGCATATCCATTCCTGATGGTTGCCAATCCATGTTATGACTATTGCTTTACTTCTTTGATCAAAGTTTATGTGGGCTTGAGTATCAGTATGTGGTTTTTGATAGGCATTCACTTACATACACACACTTGCACATAGACACAAATACACACATACACACTTATGTATACATATATATAAATATAAACCCCAATGGCATTTAGTATCGAATTCTACTTTTGGTAATGTATATTCACTAGAAATTCATTTGAGATAAAAGGTAAAGTTGTCCATAGGTTTGAATACTTGGCCAGCCATAGGCATTTATCATAAATGAATTTCCATTGGATATATATTCCTAAAAGTAGAAATCGATATTAAATGCCGTTGTGGTTAATATTTACATTGATTAAAATCACAAGTGCTAGTGATTCATAATCATATACATATATGTGTATACATTTATATATGTATGTAAATATGTGTAAGTGTTAATGATATGTATATATATATATGTATATATATATATATATATATATATATATATTTATATATAGACATATAAATATATATATATATATATGTATATATATACATATATATATATATTCATATATGTGTGTGAGTGTGTGTGCGCGAGCAAGAATGTAAACATAAGGAAATACTGATCTGAGGTTTTAACTTGAACATGAAAATATATATTTTATTTAGATCCAATTCCTACTTATCGCACTTGGGTTGTATCATAATTCATAAGTTACTTAAATTAAACAATGCAAACTTATGAACGATTCAAAATGTAAATAGCCAGTAAAATATCTTTGTTTTTAATGAAAATTTCGTCTTTTGTGACGACTGAGATTCTAAAAGAATTGGCAAACTTATTTGCGATTACTCATCCCATGTTAAAACCATGATAATTCGAAATCAAATGAGCAATATTGCTTCGCGTTCAAAAATAAACTAAACCAGGATACTGCTAGCTGTTTCTGTTTGATCTTTGTATCCCACGTAGAACAGAATTAACAAATAACAGAAGAATCTAGTTAAAAAAAAAACGATTGTCCCTTGAGCATATTTTTTTCTGAGTCGTGTAGTTAGAATTCTTTTCATTGCAGTCTCTCTCTCTGACAGTCTTTCTTTTCCTTTGACTCACTAAGAATGTCGTTAGATATTTTTCCCTGTTGGAGCCCTTGGGCTTATAGCATCTTGCTTTTCCAACTAGGGTTGTAGCTTAACAAATAATAATAATAATAATAATAATAATAATAATAATAATAATATCCAACCTTCACCTTAACCTTAACAAACTAAATTCACCCCATTATTAGGGATGTTCAACTTAACTATTTGCTTAAGGTTTAAAGGTTTAAAGGTCGCTCATGAATGGCAGAGGTAAGGGACAGTGACATTGCCCTAGCAAGCAGGACAATGCCCTAGAGACTGACCATATTTTATATGATCAGCGCCCAAGCCCCCTCTCCACCCAAGCTAGGACCAGGGAGGGCCAGGCAAATGGCTGCTGATGACTCCACAGATAGACCTATAGGCTCCCCCAAACTCCCAACCTTAGCTCACAAGGATGGTAAGGTTACAGACACTAATGGCACTAACGAGACTGAGCAAGACTCGGACCCCCGACTGGCAAACACCAGGCAGAGACGCTACCAATCAGGCCACAACAACTGTATATTGGGTTAAGATACTAACAATTTAGTGTTTTCTATCAAGGAGATTATTGATTTTCAATATCAATTCTTTTTATTCACTCCTTTACTTTTAATTTTTACCAAGTAATTACTTTAATTTTCAATTTTTCACCAACTTAAGAGCGATATTGTTTGGGATTTACAATGTTAGACTTTCATTAGATATGTCATTTATAGCCTTGTTAAAGCCTAAGTTTGAGTTAAAATATTGGCATTTATTTGCAATACTTTCCATCAGTTTTAACTAACATTGGTTTTTAATTGATTTATGCGTACATTGCTCCAGTGCTACTCCATATTCTATCTGAATATTCATCTTCATTGTGTAAACGAATCATTGTTGTATTCTTTTTACATTTGCACTTGAGTGTCTTATTGTAAATCTATGAGCTACTAGTTACTAAGAATGGCAATAGATATTATTTAAAAACGTAATATATAACCAGAAACTATTCAATAGATAATAAATCCTATATTCAGCTCTTTACTATGCGTTAAGTCATTTGGAAGAATACAACGGATTGATTTAAAATTTTCAGGCATCCTGACATCTAAGGTCATTGAGGCCGCGGAGGAATACAAAACATGTTATGAGTGAGTGAGGAGGGCCTAGGAAAATCGAGAGGGAAGCAGAGAATTAGATGGCGAGATAAGGTAAAGGATGGTGTGAAAAGAAGAGGTTTGATGGAAGAGGATGCCTTTGATAGAAGGCATTGGAGAGGACGCATCTGGCAACCGACCCGTTAATATAGGGAAAATGGTGGAAAAGAAGAAAATAGGTTATATTTGAAGAAAAAATTGTATACACAACTTCAAGCTTTACTGTTAAAGAATTTATTGAGGGCTAAAAGAATTTCCTTTGATTAATCTATTAATTGTTATTAATACACGACGGTTATATGCCTCCAAATATCTTAGGATAACCTTACCTTACTATAACCCACTATCTTACATTAAAGCACACACACACGCAGACAAGCTACGCTGAACGGTGAAGCACCTATATATATATATATATATATATATATGTATATATATATATATATATAGAGAGAGAGAGAGAGAGAGAGAGAGAGAGAGAGAGAGAGAAATACCTTAACGGGGTGAAAAGGTTTATGCATCGCTGCGATCATCAAATTTGTACTAGTCAGAGCCATCCATACTAGGATGGTTTGCCGTGAGCGATCAGACAAAAGACTCCTGCCATTACTGCGGCTAGCGGAGTGATGAAATTGGCTCAACCCCAGACATGACTATTGACATGTCTGAGGACATTGTCCTGCAGTGGACTAGAAATGGCTCCATTTGTTGTTGTTGTGTGTGTATATATATATATATATATATATACTGTATATATATACATATATATATATATGTATATATGTATATATATAAATATATATATACATATATATATATATATATATATGTATATATGTATATATATAAATATATATATATATATATATATATTTATATATATATATACTGTATATATATACATATATATATATATATATATACTGTATATATATACATATATATATATATATATGTATATATGTATATATATAAATATATATATATATATACACACATATATATATACATATATATATACATTGTATATATATATATATATATTATATACACACACAAACACACACACACACACACACACACACATATATATATATATATATATAACTGTGTGTGTGCATGTGTGGGCCAAAATCAGTATGTTTTTAATAGTTATCAATTATATATATATTTGCTAGATAGAAGGAATAAAGAACGATGATCATAAATACACGTTAATGGAGATTTCAAAAAACTCTTCTTCCATCTTCGTGAAACATCACTTTCAGCATATTTAACTAAATCCTAATAGTTTACTTCTTTGTCTTCAACAGCAGCTGATTCAAACAAGAGGAAACACTTTATAAATAAATGAGAGCCTTCTCTTCTGCTAAAGCTACATGTGATATTAAATTCATTTATTGTCGCCTAACGGTTCGCACTGAGATGATAAGAAATCCTGGGCTTGTAAAAGTTAGAAAACAGTTTTGAGAGTGTTCGTAAACATCCCGATAGGAGAGTGAATTATACTGCCCTTCATCAGGTTATCAAGTTTAAGGCAGAGTTTGTGAAGGGGAAATTAGGCGAAAGGCGCTGCTGATTTACGAGCTGGCTCTAAATCACAAGAGATATTTTTTTTTCTTTTTCTAGCTTTCTTCTTCCTCCACTTAGCTGCTAAGGCCAATGTCACCCGACATTTGACAGATGTTATCTCTCTTTACGCCTCATATATTGTCATTTCTCCCTCCCCGTGCCTGTCACCGCCGACGAATTAAGATGCTGTTAAGCTCACAGAATCCAGAGATTAATTTCCGTAGTATTAGCATATGCAAATCGACCATTTTGATTTAGGTCGTCCCACCTGCTGAGAAAAACCGCGCTTCAAGAGGCTGTTATACACTTGGCCTCCTCTAAGGTCTATATTCGTGAAGAATCGTATAAGCAAATGGTCCCATTAGTCCCTCCCGACAGATTTGCGGGTGAAGTGTTTTATATATACCGTACGTAGCACCCTCACTTTATGGAGGAATCTCTCCCCATCTATCAAGCCGGCAAGAACGACCTGTTCGCCAGAAAATTAGCTAAATATTAAGCGCCGTTGTTTGGCCGCAGAGGGGAAAGTGGCTGTGTCTTCCCCTCAGGTGTTTATGCAAGGAATCACTCTTGCCGCTTGGCATTGCAGTGATAACCCTCGCACTCGTTCAGCCCTTTTGAATAAAGGACTGAAATATGCTGACCACATTTTCGCGTTTCTCTTCGACTCAAAAGAGCGCGAGTGAACAAGGAGGCAGTCTCATTTATATTCGGAATATTTAATGTTCCGTCGTCACCTAACGATAGTTTGTCTGCTTCTTCCTCTCCGG
>NC_090729.1:128338772-128348772 GCF_036898095.1 Palaemon carinicauda
AAAAAAAAAAAGAACATTTCTCAGAAGTTTTCGGTCTTAGAAACTTTCATTTTTTGAAGCGAAAATAGTAAATTAATCAAAACAATGAAGATTTAGTTGAGGCATCATAACGATTTTGAAATTACAATAATATATCAAAGCAATAAAGATTTAATTGAGGCATCATATCAATTTTGAAATAAAATTAAATTCATCAAAGCAATAAAGATTGAGTCGAACTATCATAACGATTTCGAAATTAGAATAAATTAATTAAAGCAATAAAGATTTAGTCGAACTATCATAATGATTTCGAAATTAGAATAAATTAATCAAAGCAATAAAGATTGAGTCGAACTATCATAATGATTTTGAAATTATAATAATTTATCAAAGCAATAAAGATTTAGTTGAGGCATCATATCAATTTCGAAATTAAATTAAATTATCAAAGCAATAAAGATTGAGTCGAACTATCATAACGATTTCGAAATTAGAATAAATTAATCAAAGCAATAAAGACTGAGTCGAACTATCAGAATGATTTCGAAATTAAGATAAATTAGTCAAAGCAATAAAGATTTAGTTGAGGTTATATAACGATTCCGAAATCAAAATGAATTAATCAAATCAGTAAAGATTGGGACGAACTATTATAACGATTTCGAAATTAAAATAAATTAATCAAAACAATCAAGATTTAGTTGAAACATCATAACGATCTCGAAATTAAAATAAATTAATCAGAGCAATCAAGATTTAAATGAGGCATTATAACGACCTCGAAATCTATCAGTACTTTTTTTTTCTTATTTTCTTATTTTTTCTTTTTTCTTGTTCTTTGTTCTTGTCTTTAAGCGAACGCCCGATGTACCTGCACCGCCTAGACTCTAGGCCCTAGAGGCTTAACTTGGATCGTTTAGACTTTAGACTCTGGAACAAAGTCACCTTCATTCAAATCCTCATATTTTGTTATTCTCATTTTAATTGGTTTTCTGGAAACGCTATTGGTTTATGCAGTATCTCTCATCCATCCCTTTCTATTTCTGTTCAGTCGTCATAAGCCGCCAAATCACACACCGAACAGTCGCAGGAGACGTCAGAAACTTTAAAAAAATAATTACAATTATGTAATTCTTAATGTTTTAGGTATACTCTTTTGTAACTGATAGCATTTTGCACTGTTTTTGTAATTTAAAGTATACTTTAGTACATATATTTTCATCTTCATTATAATATTTTCATTTTGGCTAGCGATAGTTTTCAACATTTGTCCACCTTATTTTTAGTCATTTTAATTTCACAATTTCGGCGCATGTCTCAATACACTAAAACCGATATGTTCTTATTTTCTCACTAGCATTTTAAAGTGCTTTTCTTTTCAATGGACCAGAAGACGACACCAGAGCTAGCTCGTATTATAGACGTTGGTTGTTAGAATTTTGTTATTATCTTCCAAATGTAAATAAAATATCTTCGGTAAACAGAACAAAACATTTTTTCATATAAGAATCACTACAATACTGATTGAATATTTTACACCGACAACGGGGTATTTGCGTCTGTGTTTTAAAACTGGATATTTCTTCGACAAAGAATAAATCTTTCTTTAGTTTTGTTGCTTAAAAAGATTCGATAATCAATTTCGTAAATTGACACTGAAGACTTGGTTCACATATCTGTTTTTTTTTTTTTTTTTTTTTTTTTTTTTTTGACGTCATAAACACATGATTTATATATCCACAATGCAGATTGTGCCAAGACAAAGAAAAGATCAGTTCACTAACTCCTTTTGCGTTAAATAAAGCTAGATGCTTCTCGTTCAATATAAACGATAATTATTATTATTATTATTATTATTATTATTATTATTATTATTATTATTATTATTATTATTATTATTATTATTATTATTATTATTATTATTATTATTATTATAAGGAGAGCTCCTTTTCAGAACGCGCTTAGAACCTAAACGTTAGAATAAACACTTCAGATAAAGATAAATCATCTTCCAAATATTATTATAAAAACTGTTGCGTATTATCACAGCTCCACTTTCTTAGTACACAATAAGCTGTGCTAGTAATTCAGTTAATATCATTCTGGACATCCTGTTGGACACAGACGATCGTGTTATTGTTGAATTAAAAAAAAAATGAAAAAAAAAAAATACATCTTGTAATCATATCAATATCATCTTTCCTTCTCTCCGAATAAGTGTTGCACTGTCCTTTCATTGAAATAAATATTGCACTGTCCAATCATTGAAACTCTTTCGTATAATTTTTCCAATGCAAATACACTGAAATAATTTCAATGATCACCGCCATAGATTTTATAGTTGCAGAGGCAATTACGACGAGTGTTGGAAATCTTCTGTTTTTTAGTTTGGCGAAAATCTGTTTTTGAGTTTGGCTTCCTTTTGAAATCAGTCGATTCTGATCAGGAATTATGCATCGGGACGCGTCCAAAGAAAACATCGTAATTCTCACGTTGGCTCGACTTTGAGTTGAATAGTCTCTTCAAATAGCAGATGTTAAGTCCATCAATCTGCCGAAAAATTTGTCTTTGAGAATGGCAAATGCAAAGAGATGTGGTCTGTCACCTCCACTCCTGATGATTGACGTCTAAACTGTGATTAGAGCATTGTTTAGATCGCACAGCTGTACCGCATAAGATCGCAAATAAATGCAGTGAGGAAGGGGGGTGGGGGTTGTAGGGATAAATGGGCGTGGCTCAGAGCCTTCTCAGGCTCCTCCCCCTAAAGCCTACCGACTCCGCCCTATATCCCCCCATGCTCCTCCCCCGTTACGCTTTGCGAAACGACATCTAACCGATTCAACGATTTGATTCCTGCTTTGATTTTCTCCAACCCCGGGCTTCCTTTGGACGAGCGAAATCACCTACGATCTCGAAGCGGAGTTGATCGATGTTGAGGCGAAGAGATTAAGGGCCTACTATATCACTGGAGGGGGGAAAAAGGAGGGGGATTTCATGAAGCTGTTTTTTCCCCCAGGGCGGCCCCGCCAACACCTTGGTGCAGGGGACTTGGGTCTGGTACGGGTATGGAGGTATCCCCTAACCTTGTGGAAACGGCTTGGGTATGACTCCACAGGTTTTGGGGGACCCCCACAAGAAGAGCGCCGCTCGTGTTTGCCAGACAGTAACACATTCTCCGTCGTAATCAGCAGACAGAACCTCCCGTATTTCCGCAAACAGGAAGGTATTGAATCTCCCTTGTGAACCAGTGTTGTGTGAAACCCTTTTGAGAAGCTCTTAACTTCAATGTGCTCCTCGAGGAAGACAATTCGTGCGTTTTGAGGCATCCTCAAAAAATCCTTTTTAATGGATAATCTGAAAGAGCAAAATAGGACAGAAAGGAACGAGGTTTAAAAAAAAGGGGGAAGACAAACTAACCGCATTTTCCGGGTATTTGTTGTGTGTAAGATGTCATAAAAGATGTAAGCCATGGGTCTTTGTCTTTCTCTCACTCACTCTCACTCACTCACTCACTCTCTCTCTTTCTCACGCTCTCTTGCATCTGGGCGACGATTGTGCGAGACGATTTTCATGCGTTGTTGGAGATAAACGCAACGCTATCAAAAGAGGCCTTTGTGGATTCAGAAGCGTTTCCAATGGTCATTAATTTCAAAGGCGCTGTGTTCTCGTGCGCATTACTCGAGGACTTTCGAGGCCGGGGAGGGGAAGCTGGGTGGGGGGAGGGGGATATCTGAATGGCAAAATGATTGCTAATGTCTATATTACCCCCGATGAATTCAACATCACTGGATGAATGTCTTCTTTCGAGTCGCCGATTGCGGAGATAAACGACGAAGTAGTTGCCTCCGCTTATCGCCTCCCGAAGATCAAATGATCGATATGCTTTTTTTTATCAATTATCTCATCTATTAACGGGTTCTTGCCAACGAGTGAACAATTGCAGCCCTATCTGTATAATCGCAGTGGATTTATTAGCTTCATTTAAGTGAAACACTGCGCAAGGCAATTACCGCGTAAGAAATGTGCAAGTTGCAGTGAAAGAAATCTTTATTATGAGGTGTTTCTGTGTGTCAGGATATAACAATTGTGAATACAAGATGTTATTGTTATTTCTCTTTCTTTCTCGAGACGTTTGCAGATACGTACACCTGTAAATGATGAATTATCCGTAGTTTACAGATTAGATGAACGACGCTGTTGCAATCGCTTGACAATGTTAGTTGTTTATAAGAGGTCATATTTCAAGGAAACTTTATCGTAAATTCTTATATTAATGATAGATTAAAAAATAGAAAAAACAGTTTTATCGTAAATTCTTATATTAATGATAGATTGAAAAATAAAAAAAAGTTTTTTTTATGAAACTACGTGACACGCCCAATCCTAACGCGCGCACACATGAACGCACGCACACGCACACACACACGCAAATAGATTAAATTTAGATAGATTTAGATAATTCATTGACCACAGCTACAAAGTTTTACAATATATAGATAACGTACGACAAAATGCCCACAAAGTTACCTGTTTACAATTATTGTTTATCAAACAGCAATAGTGTACACAATAACAATATATAAAAGAAAGACAAAATATAAAAAAAAGTAAAAGATAAATCAGCGTACAACATTAACTGTACGCAATCAAAATATAATGAATTAATTTACATGGGATACACAAACACACACACACACATTGGTTCTCCAAAGTCGAGAAAAGTGATTCAGTTGGTATTGCAAATTTAGAGATATATCAAATCAACTTTATTTTTACAGCTACGTAATTATCGATTGTACGCAAATTTTAACATATTATTGTACAAGTAAGATAAAAGTAATATTATAAATTCTGATGCACAATTTGACAAATTTTACGAAATCAATAAGTCTCAATGTTTATGAATTGGTTATAAAGTTTATTTCGATCTTAACTGTTTATCCGAATTATATAGGAATTTATTGGCTAATTATGAAGATTACTTATAGATCCAACACAAATATCAGTTTATCATCATAGTATTTTCAAGCAATAGTTTTCGAAAGCCGAAAGACAAAATATCTGCTGTAAGTTGGGATTCCGACTTTTGTCTACGGGAGTTTGGTGAATCCATTTTTGATAATACAGAGTATATATAAACAAACACAATTGATTATTGAATTTTATATATATATATATATATATATATATATATATATATATATATATATATATATATATATATATATATATATATATATATATATATATATATATATATATATATATGTGTGTGTGTATATATATTCATATATGTATATATATATATATATATATATATATATATATATTTATTTGAATATTTATATATATATATATGTATATTTATTTGAATATCTATATATATACACACACACACACACACACACACACACACACACACACACATATATATATATATATATATATATATATATATATATATATATATATATATATATATATATGTATATATATATATATACTGTATATAATGAAAATATACATCTTGAGAGAAATTAACATCTATCAGCTCAAGTGTATTTAATGACATTACCTTTACAAGTGAGAAAGCATATTTTTGTATCACGAAAATCTTCATTCATTCTTTCTTCATTTATTTAGTAGGCCTACAATAATCATTGAATTTATGAATTTCTATATGTTTTAAATTAGTAATCAACACGTAGTAATAATTTGGAAAGCAAACACTACACCATTTCAGGTAATTAAATAGTACCGAAAACCTTTATAAACACTTTAGAAATAATTCGGTTTCCGATAACGTATCTATAAAAGGAAATATTTATGTTTTCAATGTAAAATATTATAGATTATAAATAGTAGTTTAATGAAAAAATACTCATATATTTGTGTTTATATACGTATGTATATGTAAGCTGAATTGTGGGTGCGTGCGTATATATATATATATATATATATATATATATATATATATATATATATATATATATATATATATATATATACATACATACATATACCAAAGGCACTTCCCCCAATTTTGGGGGGTAGCCGACAACAACAAGAAACAAAACAAAAAGGGGACCTCTACTCTCTACGTTCCTCCTGCCTAACCAGGGACTCAGCCGAGTTCAGCTGGTACTGCTAGGGTGCCACAGCCCAACCTCCCACATTTCCACCACAGATGAAGCTTCATACTGCTGAGTCCCCTACTGCTGCTACCTCCGCGGTCATCTAAGGCACCGGAGGAAGCAGCAGGGCCTACCGGAACTGCGTCACAATCGCTCGCCATTCATTCCTATTTCTAGCACGCTCTCTTGCCTCTCTCACATCTATCCTCCTATCACCCAGAGCTTTCTTCACACCATCCATCCACCCAAACCTTGGCCTTCCTCTTGTACATCTCCCATCAACTCTTGCATTCATCACCTTTTTTAGCAGACAGCCATTTTCCATTCTCTCAACATGGCCAAACCACCTCAACACATTCATATCCACTCTAGCCGCTAACTCATTTCTTACACCCGTTCTCATCCTCACCACTTCGTTCCTAACCCTATCTACTCGAGATACACCAGCCATACTCCTCAGACACTTCATCTCAAACACATTCAATTTCTGTCTCTCCATCACTTTCATTCCCCACAACTCCGATCCATACATCACAGTTGGTAAAATCACTTTCTCATATAGAACTCTCTTTACATTCATGCCCAATCCTCTATTTTTTACTACTCCCTTAACTGCCCCCAACACTTTACAACCTTCATTCACTCTCTGACGTACATCTGCTTCCACTCCACCATTTGCTGCAACAACAGACCCCAAGTACTTAAACTGATCCACCTCCTCAAGTAACTCTCCATTCAACATGACATTCAACCTTGCACCACCTTCCCTTCTCGTACATCTCAAAACCTTACTCTTACCCACATTAACTCTCAACTTCCTTCTCTCACACACCCTTCCAAATTCTGTCACTAGTCGGTCAAGCTTCTCTTCTGTGTCTGCTACCAGTACAGTATCATCCGCAAACAACAACTGATTTACCTCCCATTCATGATCATTCTCGCCTACCAGTTTTAATCCTCGTTCAAGCACTCTAGCATTCACCTCTCTCACCACTCCATCAACATACAAGTTAAACAACCACGGCGACATCACACATCCCTGTCTCAGCCCCACTCTCACCGGAAACCAATCGCTCACCTCATTTCCTATTCTAACACATGCTTTACTACCTGTGTAGAAACTTTTCACTGCTTGCAACAACCTTCCACCAACTCCATATAACCTCATCACATTCCACATTGCTTCCCTATCAACTCTATCATATGCTTTCTCCAGATCCATAAACGCAACATACACCTTCTTACCTTTTGCTAAATATTTCTCGCATATCTGCCTAACTGTAAAAATCTGATTCATACAACCCCTACCTCTTCTAAAACCACCCTGTACTTCCAAGATTGCATTCTCTGTTTTATCCTTAATCCTATTAATCAGTATTCTACCATACACTTTTCCAACTACACTCAACAAACTAATACCTCTTGAATTACAACACTCATGCACATCTCCCTTACCCTTATATAGTGGTACAATACATGCACAGACCCAATCTACTGGTACCATTGACAACACAAAACACACATTAAACAATCTCACCAATCAGTCAAGTACAGTCACACCCCCTTCCTTCAACATCTCAGCTTTCACACCATCCATACCAGATGCTTTTCCTACTCTCGTTTCATCTAGTGCTCTCCTCACTTCCTCTATTGTAATCTCTCTCTCATTCTCATCTCCTATCACTGGCACCTCAACACCTGGAACCGCAATTATATCTGCCTCCCTATCATCCTCAACATTCAGCAAACTTTCAAAATATTCCGCCCACCTTTTCCTTGCCTCCTCTCCTTTTAACAACCTTCCATTTCCATCTTTCACTGTCTCTTCAATTCTTGCGCCGGCCTTCCTTACTCTCTTCACTTCTTTCCAAAATTTCTTCTTATTCTCTTCATATGACTGACCCAGTCCCTGACCCCACCTCAGGTCAGCTGCCCTCTTTGCCTCACGTACCTTGCGCTTTACTTCCACCTTTTGCTCTCTATATTTTTCATACTTCTCTATACTATTACTCTGCAGCCATTCTTCAAAAGCCCTCTTTTTCTCTTCCACTTTTACCTTCTCTCCTTCATTCCACCATTCACTGCCCTTCCTCATGCTGCCTCCAACAACCTTCTTGCCACATACATCACTTGCAATCCCAACAAAATTTTCTTTTGCTAACTTCCACTCCTCCTCTAAATTACCAGTTTCTCTTACTCTCACCTCGTCATATGCCATTTTCAACCTTTCCTGATATTTACTTTTTACCCCCGGTTTTATTAGCTCTTCAACCCTCACTAGCTCCCTTTTACATCCACCTACTCTATTCCCCCACTCTTTTGCTACAACTAATTTTCCTTCCACCAAAAAATGATCAGACATACCGTTAGCCATACCCCTAAACACGTGCACGTCTTTCAATCTTCCAAACATTCTTTTAGTTATCAACACATAATCCATTAATGCCCTTTCTACTACTCTTCCATTTGCCACTCTTACCCATGTATACTTATTTTTATCTTTCTTTTTAAAAAAGCTAGCACTTATTACCATCTCTTGTTCAACACACATATCTACCAGTCTCTCACCACTCTCATTTTCACCCGGTACGCCATATTTCCCAATGACACCTTCTACCTCTCCAGCACCCACTCTAGCATTTAAGTCACCCATAACAACTACATAATTCCTTCTACCCAGTCCTTCTACACACCTAGTTAATTCGTTCCAGAACTCAGTCCGGTCTTCTTCACTTTTCTCACTACCTGGCCCATACGCACTGACAAACGCCCAACATTCCCTACCCAACCTAACCCTTACCCACATTATATATATATATATATATATATATATATATATATATATATATATATATATATATATGTATATATATAAATATATATATATATATATATATATATATATATATATATATATATATATATATATATATATATATACATACATAAATATACATACATACATATATACATATATATACATACATACATATATACATATATATATATATATATATATATATATATATATATATATATATATATACATATATATATATATATATATATATATATATATATATATATATATATATATATATATATATATATATATATGCAGATACATATACATACAAATGTCTGAGAACTTATACATATACATATATATATATATATATATATATATATATATATATATATATATATATATATATATATATAAAAGATAACAAATGATTTATTACAAAATTTCCCAATTATTTTTATAGCTGTAAAATATCAAATAGATAATCCAAAAGCCGGAAAATATTTGAGCAATTATGTTATAAGTTATACGACGCAGAGGGCAAAGGGAAGGGCAATACTGGAGGGGAAAAAAGCTCATACCAGTGCATTTTCCACCCAGGTCCCACCATGACCGATAAATGATATAGAAAGCTCATCGCATTATTATTATTATTATTATTATTATTATTATTATTATTATTATTGTTGTTGTTGTTGTTGTTTTTCTTATTGTTGTTGTCATAAGCTAAGCCAAACAGGCGTGTCAAATACGTAGAGTTCAACATTATTATTATTATTATTATTATTATTATTATTATTATTATTACTAGATAAGCTACAACCCTAGTTGGAAAAAGCAAGGTCTTATAAGCCCCAAGGCTCCAACAGGGAAAAATAGCCAAGTGAGGAAAGGAAACAAGGAAATAAAAAACTACAAGATAATTAATAAACAATCAAAATAAAATATTTTAAGAATAGTAACAGCATTAAATTAGATCTTCCATATACTGTATGGAAGTACAGTTAAATCGTTTTTGTTGGATCATGTCCTCAGGAAGATAGTTCCTTTTCAACAAGTCAGCTGTATTATTATTATT
>NC_090729.1:128358772-128378772 GCF_036898095.1 Palaemon carinicauda
ACATGTTTCCGACAGCTGAATTTCTTTTACTAAACTTAAAATCTTTCTTTTCAGTATAAATAATGATCTATTTTTTCGGCGTGTTTTCTTTCAAACTACATGAATTAAAAAAAGAAAAGTGATATAATAGAGCAAAATAAAAGCATATATCTTTTACTTTCAAACTTATTGAAATTACAACAAAACCAAATAGATATTTACATTAAAATAAAGATTAAACTTTAAAGTACTCCTCCAAACACTACAAAAAAAAAAAAAAAAAAAAAAAAAAAAAAAAAAAGATACTGGTATTTCGTGTATGAATGTTTTACAAGTTGGTGGTAAAGTGTAAACATGAACTTTAATACATATTTCAAGTTAAAATGTGATGTGTTCCAAGGTAAGCGTTTATTGCCTTTATATGTGTCTTACATAAAGTACCGAGACGAGGATATAAAGAAGATGACAAAGATTGTTGACTGGCACGCTAAAGGGAATGTCTATAGTCAATTCTTTTTAGCGAGGCAGATTTGCACAGACTCGCAGGGGTGCCCTTTTCGCTCGGAAAAGTTTCCTGATCGCTGATTGGTTGGAAAAGATAATTCTAACCAATCAGAGAGTAGGAAACGTTTCCGAGCTAAAAGGGCACCCCTGCGAGTCTGTGCAAATCTGCCTCATTAAAAAAAATTGAATATAGTTATAATTATTCAAAGGAGGAGATTGACCAGCCCAATGAGTCAAACTGGACTCTTACAGAACTGGCCTAAATAACATCGGGAAGAAAAAAATATCATATTAATGTTAAATAAATGAATGAAACAAAATATGTATAAGATATATTGAATGAAAAATGAATGAAATATGAGGTAGTGTCTGTGATAAATAAAAATTTGAATCTTACCTACAAAACCTGTTTCTTAAAAAAGTTAAAATCCTAAAAACTGTCTGGTAATAGCTTACTGGAGCCCTTTTCATCACTTGGATGTCAAAGTATAGATGATGATTGATGGCGAAGGTTCAAATTAACTGGAGAAAGCATGAAAGGATTATTATTATTATTATTATTATTATTATTATTATTATTATTATTATTATTATTATTATTATTATTATTATCACTTGCTAAGCTACAAACCTAGTTGAAAAATCAGGACGCTATAAGCCCAGGGGCTCCAACAGGGAAAATAGCCCAGTAAGGAACGGAAACAAGGAAAAATTAAATTTTTAAGAAGAGTAACATTAAAATAAATATCTCCTATATAAACTATCAAAAACTTTAACAAAACAAGAGGGAGAGAAACAAGACTGAACAGCGTGCCTGAATGTACCCTTAAGTAAATGAACAGCAGAATTAAAAGATAATTATAACAGTTATTCTTATAAAACTTCTTATGAAATTCACATGGAAAGATGAATTGTTATAGAGCCAACACCCAAAGCATCTGAGACATGAAGGGAATTGTACAAGAGTTACGGGCTGCAGAATTGCAAGAGCCCGTGCTTGGCTACAGGGCCAGGCAATCTGCAACAACAACAACAACATCAACAACAATTGTACAAGAATATGATACACTATCTAGTCTTATTCTTTTTTTTTTTTTTTTCATTGTCATTGACATTCTATTGGATATCAAAAGAATAGATGAAACTTAAGATACGAAAAGATAGTGCAGACTGTTAAAAATAATTGTGATTTTATTCCGAAGTTCTCCGTAAAAATATAATATTCTAAGCCGTATTTCAGTAAAATACAGGCGACCTTAATTTTCACCTTACTATATTATAATCTTTTACGGGTTAGTGGCCGTAAAATACTCTTTTACGTCAATATTTTCGTTTTTAAAACGATAAATGCCTGGTAACATTTATTCCAGGATTTTTTTTTTTTTTTTTTTTTTGCAGGTTATTATCAATGTAGGTTATAATCTCCCTGATAGTTCGGAATGGTCCTCAAAATCAAAACACATAACCATTATCCATTGTGTGCTTATTAGCCCTGAATAGGTCTCAACTATGAGACTATCAAGCATTTCTTATAGTTACCAACTTGAGTGGGCCTATTGTTCTCATTAATCGCTGCCGCTTCACAGGGTATGTTGCGTATACTTGAGTTGACTCCCTCAAAAAGATTATTTGTTTAAAATTAGTAATTCTGGAATCCTTCTTTTCCTAATGGTGTGGGATTCATCCATGTCCATCATTCGTAATTCTGTTGATCGATCTATCCTTTCAGAAATTGTTTAACTAGATCTTGGCTGCTTTAGTCGTTTCAATACTCTAACTAAACGTTTCTTTCTTATGTTTACAAAAATAATATGCATGTACAGTATGTACATTTGTGTGTATATATGAACGTACACTTATTACTTATCTATCGTTATCTATCTTGTTATCTCCAATACTTATCAGTGTGAAGACGGACCAGCATCAGTTACAATCCAAATACAGCGCAAACTCACAACACGGGAAGATTACTCGGTGTGTTGCGCGATCTCCAAACATTGTGAGGTTAATATTTCCGGCAAAATAGCTAGCGTAAACATACCTAGTCCCAGCCAATAAATAGATTCTATAGGATCGTCCGTGGAGTGTTTAAATGGTGAAAGGGGTGTATTTGATCTCGGGTATGCCAGAGATCTCGCGTTTGTTTGGTCAGCTCAGACGTGGCTACGACCAAAGTCATACGACCACCCACACCTTCTTCACAGGTGGTCCCCCCGTGACCTTTCGACGTCCAACCGCCCACCTACTCACTCCCGTGATATGTAGACACGCCCTCATTTCTCATCAAATCGCCTTATCATATATAATTTAGGAAGCTAAAACACACTTAAAGGTTTGTGCACTTATAAAAATGGGTATCAGTTAGTTGAAACGAACATTTAAAGGTTTAAAGTTTACTCATGATTAGCTGAGGCAAGGGTCAGAATGAAACTGATCATATACAGGTATGAACAAACCTCAAGACCCCTCTCATCAAGTTAGGAACAAGGAGGGCCAGGCAATAGCTTCTGATGACTCATCAGGTAGACCACTAGGCTTTCCCAAAACACCCCAATCAACCGTAGCCAACAAGGAAGGTGAGGTTGCAGACACTTCTAGAAACTATCGAGCTTTAGCGGGTCTATAACCCCTGTTTAACATATTGCCAGGCAAGGACGTTTCCAATAGGCCGCCATAACCCTTCGCATTAGTAATATATGATTTACATTTGATTTATATTAATATTTTGCGGTTGTGATCAAGAATTATTTCATCACAATATTTCTTCTATGAACCTTTTATTTATTAAACTCAAATTAGCAGTTCTTTACCAAAGAGTTTGTAATCGACTTTATACAGTAATCCCAAATGTTGAATAGCAACTTACTTTGCAATATCATTTGATCGATGAGTATTCACTGAAATACATTTCATCAATATCTCATTGACAGGTTTTCTATAATTACTTTATCAGTATATTTTTACTGGTTGCAAAATTACACGAGATCGTGTCTGAGCGAAAGCGCCAGGAAATCTTACAACAAAATCCATGTAAACTGAAAATACTTCAGTGACGAATATCTTATTACCTATCTTGGTATATTATATCATTCTTTGAAAAGTTACTTTTTGGAAATTACTCTCATTTGTGATATGAAACAGCTTTCCAAAGATACTGACTCCATTAACATGCATACCATTTGATCTACGTCGGAGAGCACACTCGCTCTATCCTACCTTGTTAGCAAAACTGTTCCTTTCACTTTAGAGTTGTAGTGGCCGATGTGGTAGCATCCCTGACTGGTGAACGCTAGGCTGGGGTTCGAGTCCCGCTCGAACTCGTTATTTCCTTTGGTCGCTGCAACCTCACCATCCTTGTGAGTTAAGGATGGGGGCTTTGGGGGAGCCCATAGGTCTATCTGCTGAGTCATCAGCAGTTATTGCCTGGCTCTCCTTGGTCCTAGCTTGGGTGGAGAAGGGGGTTGGATGCTGATCATATGTGTATATAGTCAGTCTCTATATGGCATTGTGCTGCTCGACATGGCAATGTCACTGTCCCTTGCCTCTGCTGCCATTCATGAGCGGCCTTTAAACCTTTAAAGACTCGCCATCCGAATTTCTCTCATTAAATAAATTACATATCATATATTTCTTCTATTCTTAATGCGTCTCTGGATATTCATGGATAGTAAGATCTCTTCTTCTTCTTTTTCTTCACTGGCCATATTGGTTTCGGCTAATTCTTCATGGCTGGATGCCTTTCCTGCCGCCAACCCTCCCCATTTACCCGGACTTGGGACCGGCACCAAGTTGAGGCTGGCTTGCCCCCCCCCCCATCCCCCACCCCACCCCCTCCGTAGGATCTCTATTCCCTTTTTTACTTTGCAACACGTACAGCATACAAGGACTGGAAAACCTGTGTCTCAGCAATACGGATTTTTAAACACATCGGAGCTGTAAAAACGCCATTGTTATATTTTCACAAATCCTATATATACGTATATCTTAAAATAGACAATTTGCTTCTATATTATGTGAACTTATATATTCGCCCTGACTTGATGTTTGTAGACATATATGCAGATACTAAATTTGGTAAAATAAAAATAATCATTCCCACCAGCATACTTTTATTGAGAGGGTTTTTTTATTTACTTTATTTTTGTATGCCTATTTGTTTCATAACCTATTTCTTTATTCGAGTTATAATATATATATATATATATACATATATATATATATATATATATATATATATATATATATATATATATATATATATACATATATATATACACATATAGATACATACATATACATATATATATATATATATATATATATATATATATATATATATATATATATATATATATATATATGTGTGTGTGTGTGTGTGTGTGTATATATACATCCATACATTCATACACACATGCACACACACACACACACACACACACATATATATATATATATATATATATATATATATATATATATATATATATATATATATATATATATATATATATATATACTGTTGAAACATATATTGGAAATACTGTACATAATCCATCAAGTTGGTTACCTAATTATCCTCTTCACAGCAAAGCTCTTTACAGACCCTACTCCAATTTGTTCCTTTCTCCATCAGGCTACGACTGGACGATGCTACCAATGACCCAGAAGTCCTCGTTGAAGCACCGCGCCCACATCAAGAGACCCATGAACGCCTTCATGGTGTGGGCTCAGGCCGCCCGCAGGCGGCTGGCCGATCAGTATCCTCAGCTCCACAATGCAGAGCTTTCCAAGACCTTGGGAAAAGTGTGGAGGTAGAGCTCCCTCGTTCTTTTTGAAATTATAGTAATTATGAAAATTATCAAAATTAGTGTTATTATTAAAATGACTAAAATGTTAATTGCTTATCATTTTTAATATAGAAAGCTTAAATATATTATTTGGTATAAGCTCTTCTGGACCTGTTTAGAGTTTTTTTTCTTGAAAGCTTATTGCTTTGTCTATTCATGGTCTTAAAAGTGTGAAGGTTAAACTCTTTCTTTTTAATCACTAAAAGGATAATTGCTTATTATTTTCAATATGAAAAATTAAATCTATTATTTAGTATTAGCCCTTCTAGAACTGCTTAGGGTTTTCTTTTCCGTGAAAACTTACTGCTTTTTATTTTCATTGTCTTAAAAGTGTGAAGTTTAACCTCTTTCTTTTTAATCACTAAAATGTTAATTGCTCATCGTTTTCAATATAAAACTTAAACATATTATTTGGTATAATTCCTGATAAACCTGCTTAGATTTTTTTCTTGATAACTTATTTCTTTGCCTTTTCATGGTTTTGTGAAGCTTTAACTTCGATCTACTGAGTAGACTTTCAGAAACTCTTTTGTCCTTTACACCAATGCCACTGGTCTTTCTAGAAACAATTCTGAGGATTTTATCATCATATGGCAAAGAATTCTATCACTATATGGCAAAGAAATAGCAGTGATGAAGTCAGTATTTATATTTGAATATTGATCATGTTTAGTTTTAACTCTCTTTCTACTAGAGTAGATACAAATATGGTTGTTGACATGTACCTAAAAGTCAACTCCATTATCTTATGTTTACAAAATACACTCGTGAGGGCTTTTAGTTTAGAATCTTCTGCTTATGGCTGTAAATGAATGTTTAAACTTGGTCCTCATTTAGTGAGGATTAGTAACAATACTGCGAGGTTTTTCCATCTTGTTCATATGTGATAAAAGGAGATAGTTTTCTCCTACTATTTCAATATGAAGCAAGTTTACATTTGACATTCCAGTCATATTAACTCGGTAAAAAAAGATAGAAATTGTGCTGAAATAATATGAACTGTTAAATTCCTTCATGAATCTCCTGAAATAATATGAACTGTTGAATTTCTTCCCGAATCTCCTGAATTGACATAATTTCAACGTTTGATTCCAGAGTTCTCAGCGATGAGGAAAAGCTGCCATTTATAGAAGAGGCTGAGAGACTAAGATCACAACACAAAAAAGACCATCCAGACTATAAGGTAAGTCTCTCTCTCTCTCTCTCTCTCTCTCTCTCTCTCTCTCTCTCTCTCTCTCTCTCTCTCTCTCGGATCTAATACGGAACCCAGATCCAAATCGGACCCGGATCCAAAACGGACACCGGATTCAAAACGGAACCCAGATCCAAACTGGACCCGGATCCAAAACGGACCCCAGATCCAGAACGGACCCGGATCCAAAACGGACCCCAAATCCAAAACGGACCCCAGATCCTAAACGGACCACAGATCCAAAACGGACCCCAAATCCAAAACGGACCCCAGATCCAAAACGGACCCCAGATCCAATACGGACCCCAATCCAAAACGGACCCCAGATCCAAAACGGACCCCAATCCAAAACGGACCCCAGATCCAAAACGGACCCCAGATCCAATACGGACCCCAATCCAAAACGGACCCCAGATCCAAAACGGACCCCAGATCCAATACGGACCCCAATCCAAAACGGACCCCAGATCCAAAACGGACCCCAAATCCAAAACGGACCCCAGATCCAAAACGGACCCCAAATCCAAAACGGACCCCAGATCCAAAACGGACCCCAGATCCAAAACGGACCCCAGATCCAATACGGACCCCAAATCCAAAACAGACCCGGCTCCAAAACAGACCCCGGCTCTAAAACAGTATTCAGAAGGGCTACAATGTAGAGGAAAAGAAAGAACTTGAAAGAATTGTTTAGATTATCTGAAACTTACTAGAAAGGATTGGACTTGAAATCCAGAAAGGAGATGCGAGTGTATAAGATAGGGTTGAATGGAGCATTGTGTGCTGGAAGATACAACACACTGCTGATGACTCTCTCTCTCTCTCTCTCTCTCTCTCTCTCTCTCTCTCTCTCTCTCTCTCTCTCTCTCTCTCTCTCTCCAATAGAAGGCGTGAAGTCTCATTGTATCAGTTATGGTATAGCAAGTCACCATGTACATTTTTTACTGTAGATAATTAAATATACATGAAAGAAAGTATTCACATATTCACACAATTGTTTCTGTTCCGCATCAAGCTCTTTTATGGATGATGCCAATCTGTCATAAATCATCTGCAAAAATATAAGTGTTTATGCCACATAACCAAAAGCTTTCTAATGTACATTCATATCAACAATCAGACGCATTTTTAGAGCTCAAAGATCTATCAGCAATACAAAGTATGTCTTCCTTTCTTTTTTTATATTTAAAAGTAAATTCTGAATTACGTAACGTAACCTTCACTGACGTCTACGTCTAAATGACATTTTGCTCAATAGGAGGATGGCTTCAATTTTAATATTAATTGTGGCAGTCATCCATTTTTTTCGACTCGGGAATCCATTTTTATCTGCATCTTTTATCTGTTGCCATTACATCTTTTCTCATATCATTATTCCTCTCTTTTATCTCGTCTAATTTTGATCTTTTATGTGTTCTATAAACTTACATAAATATTAAGATATTTCAATCTTACTTATGATATCTTTGATATGACCCAGAACAATTTGGCCAAAGACTAATAATTTAAAAATGAAAACCAAATGTGATATTCTGTTTCTTCTATAAACAAACAGTAACTCTTACATTGAATCAAATATATATGAAAGAGTGGCTGATCGAAATGGAAATTTGAATGTTTTTTTTCAGCATTAATCTTATTTTCCAGTATCAACCTCGTCGACGAAAACCACCGAAAACGCTCAGTAGTTTAATGGAAACAGACCCGACTGCTTCCATGTCCTATCGAGTTCAAGGGTAAGAAATCTTTTATTTTAACATTGCATCTATACATATATATATATATATATATATATATATATATATATATATATATATATATATATATATATATATATCCAAATAAGCCATATATATTTTTGATATATTAATGTCTGGATTCTCTTAACAACCTCGGGATCACAGACCCAGGCGAAATCTCACAAAGACAAGAGCTTGGCTCCGGCCGGGAATCGAACCCTGGTCGGCAAGCTTATATAGACAGTGACTAACCCAAGTGGGTTAGTCACTGTCTATATAAGCTTGCCGACCAGGGTTCGATTCCCGGCCGGAGCCAAGCTCTTGTCTTTGTGAGATTTCGCCTGGGTCTGTGATCCCGAGGTTGTTAAGAGAATCCAGACATTAATATATCAAAAATATATATGGCTTATTTGAATATGAAAAACACGTAAAAATGTGCAAAATTTATCATATATATATATATATATATATATATATATATATATATATATATATATATATATATATATATATATATATATATATATATATGATAAAATTTGCACATCTTTCATCGTGGCTAATTGGAATGACACTGTCATGCTAGTTTCCGGGACCAACATTAAGATATTAAAGTATATGACTTATTTGGATATTTATACAGTATGTATACAGTATATATATATATATATATATATATATATATATATATATATTTATATATATATATCCATATATATAAATATGTATATATATATATGTATATATATATTTATATATATAAACATATGTATATATATATATACATATATATATATATATATATATATATATATATATATATATATATATATATATATGTATATGTATATATATATATATATATATATATATATATATATACATATATATATATATATATATATATATATATATATATATATGTATATATATACATATGTATATATATAAATATAATATATATATATATATATATATATATATATATATATATATATATATATATATATATATATATATATATATATATGAAATAATTAAACAGAGCATTTTTATCGATAATAACATTTATAGATTTTCATACGTTTTAAATGTGTTTAAGACTCAAATATGGTTCAGCCTACTTTCCTTTGAATATTATTTGACAGAATTCCCTATTTAACTACTACTATTATAGCATTCATGTTTTGAAGAATTATAATTCATGATAATGTATTTGGAAAAAAAAATATTTAAACGGTTCCTGTTATCATCATTTTAAACGAATTCAAAGTTTATTTATGAATATGTTATTGATACACGTTGGTGAGCTTCCCAATCTATGTATTTTTCGAAAGAGGTCTCATGCTTGAGGGTACACTCGGACGCACTATTCTATCTTGTTTCTCTTCCTCTGGCTTTTTATGAAGTTTCAATGTTTTACATATGAAAGATCTAATTTAATGGTGTAACTGCTCTTCAACTATTTAATTTTGATTGTTCATTACTTATCTGGTAGTTTATTTGATTCATTATTTCCTTTCCTCGCTGAGCTATTTTTCCTTGCTGGAGCCCTTGGGATTATGGCATAATGCTTTTCCCCTTAAGGTTGTAGCTTAGCTTATAATAGTAATTGTACAGAATACCGCAGTTCTACTTATCAAAATGTATAAGAATATAATTAAAATACTAGTAACAGCTGATTGACATTAATTGATATTAATGTAATCCTTACTCTAACTCGATATTCATTTATTTTCTCTTGTCTCTTAACCCAAAATTGTCTTTCAAATTTTGATCATCTAAGTTTATGTTTCGTCACCACTTTTAAAAACATTAAGGTTATCATAGACTGTTAAAAAGACTAGTTTCATGCACTGTTAAAAATTTGCTTTAAAAATAGTAAATGTCTGACAGCATTTAATTCTGGATTTTTACCGTTTCAAAAACGGATGTATTGACGTTAAGGAGTGATATTTCGGTCACCAACCCGTAGAATATAATAACAAAGTAGGGTAAAATTTCGGTCGCCTGAATTGCAATGAAATACGGCTGAGAACAGTATATTTATACGGAGAATTTCCGATACAAATTATGTTCTTTTTTTTTTTAACAGTGTAGTTAAATAATACCATTCTATCTTTCAAATTTAGCAATCCTCAAATCTCTCAATTTCATTAAAATTAATTCTCTTAATATTTGGGTGTATTAAGTATTTCCATCATTCACAATTACATTCAAACATCTGTAGCTTTTAAACCAAAAGCTTACATTTCTGTCATTTTTCTTCTTCTTGCTTTTTTGAAGGTTTTATAGTTTATATATGAAAGGTTTATTCTAATATTGTTACTGGTCTTAGATTATCTTATTTTAACTGTTCATTATTTGTCTTGTAGTTTATTTATTTCGTTATTTCCTCTCCTCACTGGGCTATTTTTTCTTTGTTGGAACCCTTGGGGTTATAGAATCCTATTTTTCCAGCCAGGGTTGTAGCTCAGCTAATAATAATAACAATAATAATTAAAGAATCAGTGTCTCAACAACATTTCTTATTCATACTGAACATCGAATTAACTTCGAACTTCATAAAACAATATTATTATTATTATTATTATTATTATTATTATTATTATTATTACTTGCTAAGCTAGAACCCTAGTTGGAAAAGCAGGATACCATAAGCCCAGGGGCTCCAACAGGGAAAATAGCACAATGAGGAAAGGAAACAAGGAAAAATGAAATATTTCAAGAACAGTAACAACATTCAAATAAATATCTCCTATATAAACAATAGAAATGTGATTTTTTTCCCTTTTTTTTTCTTTTTTTTTGCAGTGGCTTAATGGGCGGTGCGGGCACATACTGCCCGGGTATGGGCATGGGTCTTCCTTCTCCACATACGGCTCCCCCTACCCCGCCTAAGACCCCACAGCACCAGCATAATCTTAGGTAGGAAAAGACTTTTATTTTTCCGAATGTTTGATATATCCTTTCTTTGTATCGTACATTTGGAAAAGTCATCTTCATCTCCTCCTACGCTTATTGGAGCAAAGGGCCTCTAGGAGATGATGATTTTTCCTTAGGAACTCTTTATATACCTAAGGAAAAATCATCATTATCTCCTCTTAGAGGCCTTTGCGTCTATAGGCGTCGGAGGAGATGATGATGATTTTTCCTTAGGAACTCTTCATATGCCTGAGAAAGAAATCATCATCATCTCCTCTTACGCCTATTGACGCAAAGGGCCTCTAGGAGACGATGAGGACTTTTCCTTGGGAATTCTTTATATGCCTAAAGAAAAATCATCATCACCTCCTCCTAAAACCCTTTGCGTCAATAGACGTAGGAGGAGTTGATGATGATTTTTCCTTAGGCATATAAAGAGTTCCTAAGGAGAAATCATCATCATCTCCTAGAGGCCCTTCGAGTCTATAGGCGTAGGAGGAGATGATGATGATTTTTCCGAATATATGATACAAAGATAGGATATAATAATTTTGTAAATGGTAAAATGTACATTTTCAATTGGCTTCCACATTACTTTCATTCCATATTTTTATAAAGAATCTACGTTGAATTATATTTTCGTTGTATTATTAAAGCGAATTGAATTACTTCATTAGTTTTTTCTTTATTTTTCACTAGGACCTGTCTACTGAAGACATGAAAAAGAGAAAATTCATCAACTATTTATTATTATTATTATTATTATTATTATTATTATTATTATTATTATTATTGTTGTTGTTGTTGTTGTTGTTGTTGTTGTTGTTGTTGTTGTTGTTGTTGTTGTTGTTGTTGTTGTTATTACTACTACTACTATTATTATTATTATTATTATTATTATTATTATTATTATTGTTATTATTATTATTATTATTTCTAGCTAAGCTACAACCCTAGTCGGAAAAGTAAGATGTTAAATTATAAGCCCAAGGGCTTCAACAGGGAAAAATGCTCCAGTGAGGAGAGGAGATAAGGAAATAAAGGAAATGAGAAGTAATGAACAATTAAAGTAGAATACAGTAGCAACATTAAAACAAATATTCCATATATAAACTATAAAAAAGACTTATTAAATATATATATATATATATATATATATATATATATATATATATATATATATATATATATATATATATATATATATATATATATATATATATATATATATATATATATACATTTATATTAATATGTATATACAGTATATATATATATATATATATATATATATATATATATATATATATATATATATATATATATATACACACATATATATATACATATATATATACTGTATACATGTATGTATGTATATATGTATATATATACATATATATATACTGTATATATATATATATATATATATATATATATATATATATATATATATATATATATATATATATATATAGATCTATAGATAGATAGATAGATATATGATGTGATAATGCTCAATAAGTACTAATGAAGATAGGAGGTCATATAGAAAAGAGTTTACCTATGTCTTATGCTTTTAGTTGTTTATGAAACATTGCCATTAATGTATCGTTCCTAAGCAATGTTTAGACTTTAGAGGTTGATAATTTTTTTTTTTATTTTTTTTTTTTTTGTAAACTATATCGATTTGTTACATAAATCATTACTCTCATCTTTATCAATACATTGCACAAATATAAGGTGCAGTCTAATCAGATAGCTTACTTTTTACGTCGTATTTCTGGATATTGGATAGGAATAAATCAGGATAGGGACATTCCTTTTTCTCTTACAATAAGCTAACCTTTTTCTACACCTCTTTACCACAACTTCTAGTTAAATAAGCTGAAAATGAGAAGGGAATGATAAAAGTATCGTTTCTAACGCATACGCCCATAAACAGCCGAATGTAAAAAAGCTGTTTTGTCATCAACAACCGATTCAAAATGCAACGGCTGTTTTTATTACATTTCAACTTTTGTACGATAGCAAACGATTATCGTAGTTGTTACAAATGGAGTCCAGTGTAATATGAATGATATATAATTAACTTGGTGTTTTTTCAGTTTATGAAAAGGTAAACTACAATGCGCAAAAACTACAGGACATTTCTGGATATGGAATGGGGATACATACGGACATGGGACAGGGCCATTTCTGGATATGGGATGGGGATACTTACGGACATGGGACAGGGCCATTTCTGGATATGGGATGGGGATACTTACGGACATGGGACAGGGCCATTTCTGGATATGGGATGGGGATACTTACGGACATGGGACAGGGCCATTTCTGGATATGGGATGGGGATACTTACGGACATGGGACAGGGCCATTTCTGGATATGGGATGGGGATACTTACGGACATGGGACAGGGCCATTTCTGGATATGGGATGGGGATACTTACGGACATGGGACAGGGCCATTTCTGGATATGGGATGGGGATACTTACGGACATGGGACAGGGCCATTTATGGATATGGGATGGGGATACTTACGGACATGGGATAGGGACATTTCTGGATAGGGGAGGGAGACGTTTCTGAAAATGGGATAAGGACATTTCTAGATATGGGGTGGGGACATTTTTGGATATAGGATGGGGTCATTTCTGGTTAGGGGAAGGGGATACTTACGAATATGGGATTGGATCATTTTTAGATATGGAATGAAGAAATTTTGGATATGGAATGGGGACATTTCTGGATATGGGATGGAGACATACATGGAATGGCGACATTTCTGGATATGGGACTGAGACATACATGGAATGGAGACATTTCTGGATATGGGATGGAGACATTTCTGGATATGGGATGGAGACATACATGGAATGGCGACATTTCTGGATATGGGACTGAGACATACATGGAATGGGGACATTTCTGGATATGGGACAGGGCCATTTTGAATATGGAATGAGGAAATTTTTGGACATGGGACAGGAGCATTATAGATATTAGAAGGGGGCGTTTTGGATATGGGACGAGTTCATTTCTGAATATGAGATAGGAGCAACTCTGGATATGGGGATGGCAACATTTCTGGAAATGGGATGGGGACATTTCTGGATATGGGGTGAGGACATTTGTTTATATAATTACATAATTATCGATCAGCTCTATTGATGATGAAGAGATCCAGTATGATTTCTTTATTTCTTGTACATATTACGCAATCTATTAATTTTGCAATCTTTCTTATTTAGCAGGGCTGGATCATCTGGCACTGCAAGCAGCCTGAGCGAACCTAGTGGACGAAGTGATTGCAGTTTTGGTAAATCCTCTGTATACAGCAGAGAGCCTCACCCGGTTCATGCTCATCCACACTTTCCAGGACTGGACGCATCTAAGGCTCAACTCTTTAGGTAATTTAGTCATGTAATTGTTCGTCTTGTAGGGCTTCGTATCAAGGCTATTTATAGAACTGATACATTTGATCATGGTTGTATTTTGTTACTTCCATTTCCAAAATGGTGAGATTTCTCGTTATTCGGGTTTCTAAAATATGTGAAAAAGAATTATGTCGATTAAGGTTATACTAGGTTTTTTTTTTTTTTTTTTTTTTTTTTTCAAAAAAGGGATCCTTTATAAATGATTTATTTCATGGTAAATATTAAGAATTTGTTTAACATTTAAAAGGACGTAAGGTTTTTACGTTTTTTTATCAGCACAGGGTAAAAGTCTGTCTTTCTCCCTTGTATAATCATTGGTTATTGTGATTTATATTGCTAATAAAAAAACCAATTGGTCTCCTATTCTTGATATATTTTGTTCCACCAGCCAAGGCAGCAGCAGCGGGAGTCACAACAGTACAGGAAGCGCCAGCAGCAGTAGCAACCAGTACTCAGACCCTTCCAGTCCTGGAAGCAAGATGGAGGCTGCCATGGCCCTCCAGGCAGCCAGGAATAATTTTTCTGCCTCCTCTTCGTCAGCCCCTTTCTCCTCCTCGAATCCTTCACCGGGTTCAAGTGGCACTTCTGCATCTTCAGCAGCCTTTTTCAGGGAAGATACCACAGCCAATATGGCAGCTAATCTCATGAGACCTGCTTTTGGGCAGGAGCTCTTTCAGGTATATATGCTCTTCAGCTTCCCAGTTTTATGCTCTTCATCTTCCCAGTTACATGCTCTTCATCTTCCCGGTTTTGTTCATTTGAATTGGATGCTGTGCTTTTAAATGGTTCTCGTACTGCAAGGATCTTGTATATAAAAATAATTATTGCCCTAATCATTTTTGCTAAGCCATTTTAATTCATAGTTAATTGCAAAATATGTAACTGTGGTGACATTTAATGCCTACACCTTCTACCCTATGTCTTATGGTTTCTGTAGCTGAATTATGACGATGATTTTCATTAAATTCATAGGAATAAAAAAATTGCCTTACATATCAACCAATGAGCTTTATATTCTGTTAGATAGCAATTTTATGTTACTGATAACGAAGATAATATTATTTCTAAATAGGTTTGATAATTTTTTTTTTCTTTTTTCAGGGACACATGTTTGCTGGCTCCGCGCATGCGCAAGGAGCTATGAATCTTCAAGGCGCACAATCCTTTTACCACTATGGAGCGCAAGGCCTTCATCCATATTACATGACCCCGAGATAACCAAGTTGCCAATTTCTTGTTTGTTAGAATAGACAAGAATTAGTTCAGCCTATATACTTAACAAACATAGCATTAATGCTGTTACTACCAGGGGTCTTCGAACGAGCATCTAAATCGTTGATAATATCAAAGCTTTATAACATTAATTTCGCCCTGAGGCAACTGTATTTCTGAAAAGACGCACGCTCATTATTATTATTATTATTATTATTATTATTATTATTATTATTATTATTATTATTATTATTATTATTATTATTATTATTATTATTATTATTATTATTGCCAGTTAAGCTACAAATATAGTTGGGAATGCAGAATTCTATAAGCCCAGGGGTCCTCAACAGGTAAAGTAACTCAGCGCAAATAGGAAATAGATAAGTAACAAATGAAATACAAATGAGAAATAACAAAAAATATAAAATATATCAAAATCAGTTACAATATTGAATAGGTCAGTCATATGTGAACTATTAAACATGCGTTATGTTAAGCTGTTTAACTGAAAAGCATCTGCAGCAAAGAACTTCTGAAGTTTAGAGAGATCATTCCACATTCTGGTCACTGCTGGAATAAAACTTCTAGAATACTGTGTAGCATTGAGCCTTATGATGGAGAAGGCAATTGATCTGTATTTGGACCGCCTTTGTTTTAATTAAGACAAGTGTAACTGAATTAAACATTATCCATTTTAGTGTCATTGGACGCTTGTTACATCCAATTTTTCTTCAATCTTCGGCGATATATGATGTATTTTAAGTCCAATGATTACCGTGTTTTTCTTTCTTTTATTAGTTGCATACATGAATATTTTACAAAATATGCAACTTTATATGTGAACAGAAAGGTAATTCATTCAGATATATGATGATAAATGTTATGAAGAACATTTAATAGTTTCTAAGCTAAGGTTGGTTAAGTGAAATGTCCATAAAGAGGGCCAGGGGCTTGAGTGCCAAATCCTTTAGTTAGGGGTTGGCGCTAGAAGAGGTAATATCTACATTTTTGTTCTATGCATATCCCATCCCAGACGGTTATGAGGAAAAGTGTATGATGTATAAGATCACAAATCCGAAGTAAATCACAACAGTTTAAGTGAACTCTTTGAACTGTTTAAAGGTAAATTATACACCTTTTAGATATAAGTAACTTGGAAGACTCTTTAGTAAAAGTGTTTGTATAACAGGGGAAATGTTTTTGGTTTTTATTGAGAGCCCATTGGAAACGTCTCTTCTTGGTGATCCTCTGGACTGGGATTCGAGACCCACTGACGCTCGATAGTTTCTTACAGTGTCTGTAACCTCACCATCCTTGTGAGTTAAGGATGGGGGTTTTGGGGGAGCATATAGGTCTATCTGCTGAGTCATCGGCATCTACTGCCTGGCCCTCCCTGGTCCTAGCTTGGATGGAGAGGGGCTTGGGGGCTGATCATATGCATAAATGTTCAGCCTCTAGGCATTGTCCAGCTAGGGCATTGTCACTGCCCCTTACCTCTGTCATTCATGAGCGGCCTTTAAAACCTTTAAATGATTAACTTACATATGTAATAAACCTTAACGTCCACAGAATATTTTATTAGCACCCATGTGGCACTGGCACTCACAGAGGTTCTCTTGTAATCTTTCATGAAAGGAGAGACTGAAATGCTGAAGACAGAATAAAATCTTTCTTTGAATCTGGTAATTCTAATATTAAAAGGCTAATGACCTTCTGATTTTGCTATAAATTTTAAAGAATACCACAACACTTTGTTTTATATGCAGCATGAGAGTGAAAGGGAACCTCTTATAATAAAAGCTTGGTTGAATGCAATACAACAAAAGATAGGCTGAATGCAATGCAATAAAATCTTGGTTGAATGCAATACAACAAAAGCTAGGCTGAATGCAATACAATAAAATCTTGGTTGACTGCAATACAACAAAAGCTAGGCTGAATGCAATGCAATAAAATTTGGTTGAATGCAATACAACAAAAGCTAGGCTGAATGCAATGCAATAAAATCTTGGTTGACTGCAATACAACAAAAGCTAGGCTGAATGCAATACAATAAAATCTTGGTTGACTGCAATACAACAAAAGCTAGGCTGAATGCAATGCAATAAAATCTTGGTTGACTGCAATACAACAAAAGCTAGGCTGAATGCAATACAATAAAAGCTTGGTTGAATGCAATACAACAAAAGCTAGGATGAATGCAATGCAATAAAATCTTGGTTGAATGCAATACAACAAAACCTAGGCTGAATGCAATGCAATAAAATCTTGGTTGACTGCAATACAACAAAAGCTAGGCTGAATGCTATGCAATAAAATCTTGGTTGAATGCAATACAACAAAAGCTAGGCTGAATGCAATACAATAAAATCTTGGTTAACTGCAATACAACAAAAGCTAGGCTGAATGCAATGCAATAAAATCTTGGTTGAATGCAATACAACAAAAGCTAGGCTGAATGCAATACAATAAAATCTTGATTGAATGCAATACAACAAAATCTTGGTTGAACGCAAACAACAAAAGCTAGGCTGAATGCAATACAATAAAATCTTGGTTGACTGCAATACAACAAAAGCTAGGCTGAATGCAATGCAATAAAATTTTGGTTGAATGCAATACAACAAAAGCTAGGCTGAATGCAATACAATAAAATCTTGATTGAATGCAATACAACAAAATCTTGGTTGAACGCAAACAACAAAAGCTAGGCTGAATGCAATACAATAAAATCTTGATTGAATGCAATACAACAAAATCTTAGTTGAACGATAACAACAAAAGCTAGGCTAAATGCAATACAATAAAATCTTGGTGAATGCAATACAACAAAAGCTTGGTTGAATGCAATACAACAAAAGCTAGGCTGAATGCAATGCAATAAAATTTTGGTTGAATGCAATATAACATAAGCTTGGTTGAATGCAATACAACAAAAGCTAGGTTGAATGCAATACAATAAAATCTTGGTTGAATGCAATACAACAAAAGCTTGGTTGAATGCAATACAACAAGAGCTTGGTTGAATGCAATACAATAAAAGGTAGGCTGAATGCAATGCAATAAAATCTTGGTTGAATGCAATGCAACAAAAGCTTGGTTGAATGCAATAAAATAAAAGGTAGGCTGTATGCAATGCAATAAAATCTTGGTTGAATGCAATACAACAAAAGCTTGGTGGAATGCAATACAACAAAAGCTAGGCTGAATGGAATACAACAATAGCTTGGTTGAATGCAATACAACAAAATCTTGGTTGAATGCAAACAACAAAAGCTAGGCTAAATGCAATGCAATAAAATCTTGGTTGAATGCAATACAACAAAAGCTCGGTTGAATGCAATACAACAAAAGCTTGGTTGAATGCAATACAACAAAAGCTAGGCTGAATGCAATACAATAAAATCTTAGTTGAATGCAATACAACAAAAGCTCGGTAGAATGCAATACAACAAAAGCTTAGTTAAATGCAATACAACATAAGCTAGGCTGAATGTAATACAATAAAATCTTGGTTGAATGCAATACAACAAAAGCTTGGTTGAATGCAATACAACAAAAGCTAGGCTGAATGCAATACAATAAAATCTTGGTTGAATGCAATACAACAAAAGCTCGGTAGAATGCAATACAACAAAAGCTTAGTTAAATGCAATACAACATAAGCTAGGCTGAATGCAATACAATAAAAGCTTGGTTGAATGCAATACAACAAAAGCTTGGTTGAATGCAATACATTAAAAGCTAGGCTGAATGCAATACAATAAAATCTTAGTTGAATGCAATACAACGAAAGCTCGGTAGAATGCAATACAACAAAAGCTTAGTTAAATGCAATACAACATAAGCTAGGCTGAATGCAATACAATAAAAGCTTGGTTGAATGCAATACAACAAAAGCTAGGCTGAATGCAATACAATAAAATCTTAGTTGAATGCAATACAACAAAAGCTCGGTAGAATGCAATACAACAAAAGCTTAGTTAAATGCAATACAACATAAGCTAGGCTGAATGCAATACAATAAAATCTTGGTTGAATGCAATACAACAAAAGCTAGGCTGAATGCAATACAATAAAATCTTAGTTGAATGCAATACAACAAAAGCTCGGTAGAATGCAATACAACAAAAGCTTAGTTAAATGCAATACAACAT
>NC_090729.1:128386272-128398772 GCF_036898095.1 Palaemon carinicauda
TACATTAGTTAAACAGGGTGATCTTTTTCTTGCTACTCTAGTGGTTTTGCAGCAGTGGCGGATTAACCATAAGGCAAACTAGGCACATGCCTTAGGGCCACCAAAAAATCCAGGCCATTTCTGGTAGTCCAAAAACATTTTGATTATGACTATGAGAAAAATGTTACCTGTCAGTTATCGGTAATTAGCCATGTTGTGAAAGGTCTGAAGTTGTTTACAATGTTTTAAGTGCTTTGGCTGTAAAACAATAAAATTCTTAAGTTTCATAATCATCGGAACAACAGATATTTCTTTTGACGTTATTTACATATTCTACATGTATGTCCTTGTCCGTGTGTACTGTTGGTGGCAGAAACTCATAGAGAACCGTGAACGATTATGGCCCATCATGAGTGACTCAAAGTGCTGGCAGGTTTATTTTTGCTCAAATAGTTAATATTTGCTTCAAGTTTTTGTTCGACACATGTTTTTGCCAAACGATTCATCAAAACTTTTTGCTCATATTTTTGTTGTAGTAGTGTTCCTCATTGTTCTATTAATATTTTCTCAATTTTCCCATGTTACGTTCCATCATATGTAATTCAGTGAAAAGTTTCTTTCTACCTAGATCTGATCTAGGTAGAAAGAAACTTTTCACTGAATGAATGATCTAATAGATCATTCATTCTGGCTTCGAGGTTATACTTGAGACATGTTTTTGTCAAGTGATTCATGGATACTTTTGCTTATATTTTTGTTACAGAATTGTCCCTCGCTGTTCTATTAACGTTTTCTCATTTGTTTAGACACAGTATATTCAGTTACATATAAAATAAGAGTTTTAAGGATTTTTTTATTTCTTTTTTTATTTTTAACGACCAAGAACCAGTTTATCAGTCTGTTTGTAGGCTTTGTATATTAGGTTCACTGTGTTTTAATCATCATTCGCCAGATCTCCTGCTTAGAGGTAAGAACCCGTGTGTTTTATATTACTTCTTGTGTTTAAAAGATCTGATTATAAGAGTAAATACTCCTCGAAACGTAACATTTGAAAATCAAAGATGCCAGCTAATGAATATTTGTTATCATTGTACAATAATGTAAATTTTATCATTAGTTCAGGCCATATTTTAAAAAATCTTGAAATTTGCCTTAGAGCCACAAGAGCCTTAATCCGCCACTGTTTTGCAGAGCGGGATATCCGAAGGATTCTCAATGGAAGAAGGGGAACTCTATAGAAAAGATAATTATCAACCTTTTTCTCCCAACTATTCCTCTCCTTCTGTTCCCTCAATCTTACTGCTACGCCTCCCTTATTTATTCCACCACTGTGTTTACAGCCCCACAGCATAACACCTCAGGATAATACTTCATGATGAAAATATCGTGAAACAATATCCTAAGGGTAATAAAATCAAGGAACAACAAATTCCCTACTCTTTTCTATTAGTAAACATCAAAGGCTTATTATAGAACAAAGGAAGGATCACAAAAATGACTATTCTATAAGAGGACTGTATCAGAAAAAAAAAGAAAAACATGTTTCTTGCCCTCACTAAGAGGTACTTGAATGAAACAGAAAAAGATGCAAAGTGTTTTAGAGAAAATGGGGTTATTCTGTATAACCACACATACAGTATTATCAAGGGCAAGTGGTAAAGCTGTTCATAAGTAATTCATGTAAATGAGCTAAAGTTTGACACACCAATATAGCCCAGATTCTCTCTACCATGACCTACCACTGACTGATATATTCCTTCATGAACATCACATTGATTAATATGGTTTCATTCATACATTCTGACTTCTGTCGATCAAGCCGTAATGGTACCGAGTGATTTTAATTTTTCGAAACAAAATAAAGAGGAGGAACAGAATGTCCATTGCAAGATGATGCTACGAAAACTAGGATGTTAAAAATCGTAATTAATATGTGGTATTGATGCGCTTCTAAACAAGATAACATTTAGAATGGGGCTAATTCAGGTGGGTGAAAGCATTGTGGATCTAACTTTCAAAAATAATCATAAACTGTACAGTATTTCAAGGCAGCTTCTCTCTCTCTCTCTCTCTCTCTCTCTCTCTCTCTCTCTCTCTCTCTCTCTCTCTCTCTCTCAAACAATAATCAACTCAACTCCTTCACCACCTCCCTATCAATGTTCAACCTCTACAAGGAAAACTAGTTTGAAACATAGTTTTTCGTATCGGTTATTGATTAAATAACGCATCAAATAATGATATTTTATTAGATTACTACAGGTGGCCGATGTGGTAACGTCCTTGACTGGTGAATGCCAATCTGGGGTTCGAGTTAGTTTCTTTATCCACTGCAACTTCACCATCCTTATGAGCTAAGGATGAGAGGTTGGTGGGAGCCAATAGGTCTATCTGCTGAGTCATCAGCATCCTTTGCCTGGTCCTCCTTGGTCCTAACTAGGGTGGAAAGGGGGCTTGAGCGCTGATCATATGTATATAAGGTCTATCTCTAGACCTTGATAGGGCAATGTCACTGTCCATTGCCTCTGCCATCTACGAGTTGCCCTTAAACCTTCAAACAATAAAAAGTGAAGAGAAGTATTGGCCCCTTCAGATAAATAGACCTTTGATCACAGCACCAAGACAAAGTAAATTCAGTAAATTCAGCTTCTGACATAAATTCCAAGTGGCAGTAATATTCCAATACTTCTGAACATTGAATTTACTGAAGAAATTGTTTTTAAACAGATGCTTCTAGAATTAACCCACAGAGGGGCTAGAACACGCTTCTGCAATGCTCGTGATATTATTATTATTATTATTATTATTATTATTATTATTATTATTATTATTATTATTATGATAAATTCTATATGTCTACAAAATTAAAGACGCGTTGGTTCTAATTCTTCGAAAAGAAAGATATAAAATACAACTCTAAATATTTGTCCTTCAATTTCATCTTAACCAAGTGCTCTCTTACATTTCAACCATCTAGTTGTGTTCAATTCTTTAGTTAGATGTAATAAAATGGATCATAAACATGGTAGCACATATGAGGGACTTAATGAGGTGTGTGTGTGTGTGGTGGTGTGTGTGTGCGCGCGCTCGTATAATATTCTAAGGAACATGTAATTTCCATATATGAAAATACACTATAAAAAAAAGTCCACACTAAATGAATCTTCATCATTTTTGTCTACTTTGAAGATACTGTCTTGAAGATTAATACGATGATAGAAATTTCCTAATTAATAGGCAAGAATAATAGAACAAACCAACTTATAACTGTTGAAACTCTTTTTAGATGACATGATCACCGGATTCTAAGTTATATAGATGTTAATCACGACAATAAATACTTTCAATTATCCTTAATATCATAACAGTACATAACATAGCAATAAAATGAACATTAGTAGTCATAACAAATTGAAATTCCAAACAGTACATAGTATAGAATACCTAGATTTGGGGGGTACCGGGGGACAGCGGGCCTTCTCATCGGCGCCATTGACGTTTTTGGTATCATCTTTGATTGGTGATTGCATTGCCTTCTTGTTCGCATCATCTTCTGAAGAGGCTTTCCTTCCAGCTTTGTTCGTTGCACCAATCCCATCATTCCAGGGTAAATTCTTGCTAAGCCATAACCCCTATTGAAGAAATTATATATTACTCTCTCTCTCTCTCTCTCTCTCTCTCTCTCTCTCTCTCTCTCTCTCTCTCTCTCTCTCTCTTTCAATTACGCACTGATGTTCTGACAAGGAGTAACACTGGAAATACATGTACAGAAGTGAAACATAAGATAATTTCTTGCTAACCCATTTCATCTATTAAAGAAATTCAATATTATTACTCTCTCTCTCTCTCTCTCTCTCTCTCTCTCTCTCTCTCTCAATTATGAACTGAAAATCTGACAAGAAGAAACATTTGAAATACAACATCTATATTTGTTACAACAAGGTAACTTCTTTCTAACACATTTCACCTATTAAAGAAATTCAATATGATTACTCTCTCCCCCCCCCCCCCCTCTCTCTCTCTCTCTCTCTCTCTCTCTCTCTCTCTCTCTCTCTCTCTCTCTCTCTCAATTACGCACTGAAGTTCTGACAAGGAGTAACATTGGAAATACAACATCTACATTAGTTAAACTTAGGGTACCTTCTTGCTAACCCATTTCACCTATCAAACAAATAGAATATTATTACTCTCTCTCTCTCTCTCTCTCTCTCTCTCTCTCTCTCTCTCTCTCTCTCTCTCTCTCTCTCTCTCTCTCTCTCTCTCTCTCTCTCTCAATCACATACTGGAGCTTCTTCAAGGAGTCGCATTAGAAATACAATATGTAGTTAAACACAGAAACAGATATCTCACCTTGTGGTCAAACGCCTTGATAGATTCATAGAAGCGATTCCTGTGTCTTGGGACGAGCACAATAAAACAAATGCATATCACCAACAAAACGATCACTATTTGCAGGAATTTAAAGAATTTGATTCGATTTGAATGCATCTTAAATCTTAGACACAGGAGGGAACCATAGTCTGGCGGGCACGGTCGACTTTCAACTGATGGCGTAGGGGGAAAGCTGAAAATTTAAGATAATAATAATTAGTAGTATTCTTGGTAAATAAGAGAAGTAGAGTCAGAATTTCATATATGTTTATTTTGTAAGTGAGACTAAGCGGACAAAAAAACTTTCTTTGAAGTTTAAAAGTATGCCATATAGGATCATTATAACATATACAGATAACTAAAAAGTCTCTCTCTCTCTCTCTCTCTCTCTCTCTCTCTCTCTCTCTCTCTCTCTCTCTCTCTCTCGAAAACAACACGGCATATCCATACCTCGGTTCCTTGAGAGTTTACATGTCGAATATTTTATGAATACTTGCATTGAAGAATTATTTATAAATAATAATAACTCAAATTAACATTGTTAAAACATGAAGCTTTTATTATCTTAAAAATTACCTACAAAGCTATACATAAGTATTCTTTTTACATGAACTTTATTAACATTTCTTTTATCTCTTACTTTCATAACAAACCAGTCATTTTCCCATCCTTCTAGAAACAATAAACAGCTCCTTTTAATTATTAATATATAACAAAAATGTTTTTACTCAAAACAAATCATTCTTCCATTCATTTATAAACTATTCAGAAGACCTTTTAAGATTTTTGGTGGTCAATCCATTCTGAAGAAGTGTTTTAATTCTTTCATTCTGCCTTGTTTCGAGTATTGTTCTCCTGTCTGGTCTTCAGATGCTGCATCTCCTCTTATTTATTGGACAAAAACTTTGGATCTTTTAAATTTCTTATTCCTGATCTACTTATCAATCTCTTTCACTGTCGTTCAGTTATTTCGTTATGCAGGTTGCAATAAGATTTTACATAATTCTGACCATCCTTTACATTCAGATCTTCCCGGACAATTCCATCCTGTTCGTAATACTAGGTATACAATTAATTCTAATAGCCATGCCTTCTCCATCACAAGGCTCAATACTATAGAGTATTCCAGAAGTTTTATTCCAACTGTGACCAAGTTTTGGAACGATCTTCCTAATTAGGTACTTGAATATGTGGAACTTCAAAAGTTCAAACTTGCAGCGAATGTTTTTTATATTGAATAAAAATAGCTTTTATAAGAAATTTCTATTTCAATGTTGTTACTGTTCTTAAAGTGTTTTAATTTACTTAGCTATTACTTCTCTTGTAGTTTATTTATTTTCTTTCCTCATTGGGCTATTTTTCCTTGCTGGAGCACTTGGGTATATAGCTTCCTGCTTTATCAACTAGGGTTGTAGCTTAGCCAATAATAATAATAATAATAATAATAATAATAATAATAATCAGCTCGTCTTTTGATTATTGATTAATTCCATACTTACTTTCACACTATTTCATCATTCCTTCATCCATGTTAGACAATACACATCTCCATTTGATTACCGCATCTTCATGAACAGTATAAGAAGCCTCGCTTGTTTCATTCCCCAATTGTCAATACTAATTTAAAGATTTAAAGGCCACTCATGAAGGGCAGAGGCAAGAGACAGTGACATTGCCTTATAAAGCAGGACAATACCTTAGACTCTATTTATGATCAGCGCCCAAACCCCATCTCCACCTAAGCTATGACCAAGGAGGGACAGGCAATGGCTGCTGATGACTTAGTAGATAGATCTTTAGGCTCCTCCAAACCCCCCATCCTTAGCTAACAAGAATGGTGAGATTGCACCGACTAAAGGAACTAACTCGAACCCTAGTCCGGCATTCACCAGTCAGGGACGTTACCACATCGGGATCTACACTCTTTGGTGCACAGATAGACTTACATACGTGGATAGACAGAACACACGCTTCCTCTATGGAGAACATCTGTTTAGTCCTCCTGGCACAAAAATAAATCATTTTACCCGAATAAATCAGGTATATACCAGTACAATAATACCATCAATAATGATTACTCAGTGCGTCAGAATGTTCAATCGCGCGTCCGTTGAGAATTATTATTATAATTATTACTTGCTGAGCTACAACCCTAGTTGGAAAAACAGGATGCTATAAACCCAGGGGCTCCAACAGGGAAAATAGCCCAGTGAGGAAAGGAAAAAATAAAAAATAAAATACTTTAAGAACAGTAACAACTTTAATATAAATAAATAAACTATAAAAACTTAAACAATACAAGAGGAAGAGAAATAAGATAGAATAGTGTGCCCGAGTGTAACCTCAAACAAGAGAACTCTAACCAAAGACAGTGGAAGACCATGGTACAGAGGCTATGGCACTACTCAAGACTAGAGAACAATGGTTTGATTTTGGCGAAACCTCTTTCATGCCTTTGGAAATACAATGAAAGATATGGATCATTATTCCTTGATGAGACTTTCAAAGGTTTGTAGGTCAAAGAGTAAAATGACGTTGCCTGCATAGCGAGATATCTTGTGCAATGAATATATTATCTATGGCTTTAAAAGTAAATGAATCCTATCTATGTTACGCTGGTAGAAGTATATTGCTTTTGTTGTGATATCACTTATAGCCAATTCTTTTTAATGAGGCGCATTTACACCGACTCGCAGCTGTGCCTTTTTAGCTCGGAAAAGTTTCCTGCTATCTGATTGGTTAGAATTATCTTGTCCAACCAATCAGCGATCAGGAAACTTTTCCGAGCGAAAAGGGCACCCCTGTGAGTCGGTGCAAATCTGCCTCACTAAAAAGAATTGATTATAAATATCTTATATCAACTTATGATATAATTTTTTCCTGAAAGTGTCAAATACATTTCATATCACTATAGAAGAACAAATAACATTAATTCCTTTCTTTGCTTCATTACTTATATGCTATATAAATATACCCTTTTTCAGCGGGGATACCTAAACGTGGTGAAACGGTTTATGTATCTCCATAATCAGCAAAAGACTCCCACCATCACCAATCTGCAGTTGGCTAACGAGGTGATGAAAATGAAAACTGGCCAAACCCCAAACATGAATAAGGACATATATGAGACCTTTGTCCTACAATGCTTTTGAAACGGCTACATTTGTTGACGTTATTGTACATAAACATAGATATATTTATTGCTGTTACTACAGTAAACTGAGTTGTGCCTGTCTATACATAACCACCTCTTTTTCATATTCCATTTACTTTGTCACTTCGGTACTTTTTTCGTCACAATTCAAGAAATTACTGATTTGTGGAAATTTTACAACCTTATTTATATGTGGGATTCAGCTGAAAGTACGATCGACCAATTAGTGATATTTCAAAGGCTTAAAGAAAAAAGTAAACTGAAATTATATTTTAAAGATGAAGAGAACAGGATAAAGATTCAATGAGGAATGTAGAGCGGTAGAGTAATTGATTAAAAGGCTATTATATATACACACACACACACATATATATATATATATATATATATATATATATATATATATATATATATATATATATATATATATATGTATATATACACACATATATATATATATATGTATATTATACAGTATATGTGTATATATACACACACACACACACACACACACATATATATATATATATGTAAATACATATATATATATATGTATATATATATATATATATATATATATATATATATATATATATATATATATATATATATATATATATATATATATATAGGAACAAGGGAAAGAGAAAAATATATCTAGAGGATTTTAAACTTGAAGAAAGGGCAAAGATGGGAATTGACGCAACTGGGAGTCATCGAAGACCGAGTTGGAATATATTGCACAGGAATGAAACTATTCAGAGAAGACGTTGATAATATTTTAAACAAGTACTTGAATACTGAAAATGGGAGAGAGAGGAGCTGGGAAAAGCACATAGGGTTGGGGGTGGGGGGAGGCGTTCATTCGTTCGTTCAGGTTGCCTGGTAAAGGCGAGCAGGGGCTCCTGGCATAAGGCACTAGCCCCTGAGGTCTTCTTCTTTTATTAACGCAGTATTTTTCCCCCATTCTTGTATGGGGTAAGCACGGTCTTCTTCTATTATCGTGGTTTTTTTCCCCCATTCTTGTATGGGGTAAGCACGGTCTTCTTCTATTATCGTGGTTTTTTTCCCCCATTCTTGTATGGGGTAAGCACGGTTCGGCTGCCTTATTTTTTGAAGGACTTTGCTTCGGCTTTGGCCCCTTGAAGCCCAGTGATGGAAATGCGAATACAGAAGTGAGGCGGGCATTGAGTAAAATTAAAAATGGCAATACACCATTCCCATCAGTGTTTCAAATTGAAATAGTCAAGATACTAGCTATAGATAGCTATAGAGGAGAAGAGATGAATGCTTGATTTAATAATAACGATATCGGAAGAGGAAATACTGTATAAAGATATAGGAGGAATTTAAAGGTGCCTATATTTGACTAGGAAGGTGATGTCATGGAATGCGGTAACCGCGTGGTAATTAAACTAATAGACCATGGTTTAAAAGTTTTTGAGATAGCACTAGATATGAGATTAAGATTGATTATAAAGATTGGGAAACAACAATATGGATTCATGAGTTGGAGAGGGACTCTAGATGCCATTTTTAAACTAGCACAGCTTTAGGAAAGGGGGTTAGAGAGAAACCAGTAGTTCTTCTGTGTTTTTGCTTATCTATAGAGGACTTAGGATAGAACACCAAGAAAGATTATATTTGGTTTTTGAGACATAGGAAAGTCCCAGAGAATTTGGTTAGATTGGTTGATATGATGTATATATAGAACAAAAGTAATAATAGCTTTGGGGGAAACAAGAAGCTTCGAAGTTAGTGTTGGATTACACTAGAGGTCAGCATTTACCATATTTTTTTTTTTTTTTTTTTTTTTTTTGTGCTGGTCATCGATGTGTTAAGTGAAGATATCCAAAATGGGGAGTTACTATATGCAGCTGATTTGATGATTACTGCTGAAATTAAGGAAAACTTAGAGAAAGGGTGTAGAGTGGCAAGAGACTTTGGAGAGGTGTAGCTTGAAGGTAAATGTGGATAAGCCTGAAGCTATGGTGAGCAGTAAGGAAGGTAAGGACAGGATAGCCATACATGAAAGTAGAGAAGCAGTTATAAAACAGGTGGAACAATTTAGATACTTAGGATCCACTATAAGTCAGGAGGGAGGATGTGAGGCTAAAGTTGAGAATAGGATAAAAGCAACCTTTGGGGGAATTAGAGGGAGGTAGCGGGACTGGTATATGATAAGAAAATGCCAGTCAAGCTAAAAGTCAACATCTATAGCACAGTAATCAGAACAGTGTTAATATTTGGATCAGAAACGTGGGATCTAAGATGAAAAGTGGAAGCAAAGCTTCTAAGAACAGAAATGAGAATGATGAAGTGGATTATGGGAATATCACTACTTGAAAGATTGGAAAATAATGAAATAAGACGAATGACAGGCGTTGTGAAGATTACAGATGTGATAAGAATGTTGACGACGACTAAGATAGTAAGGACACATGTTGAGGAAGGATGGTGGGTTGGGAGTTAGGAGGGCTTGGAGGAACCAATAGGGGAGGTGAAGATCAAGAGGGAGGAAGAGAGTTAGATGGCGGGATAAGGTGAAGGATAATATAGAGAGAAGAGATTTGTTGGGAGAGGATACCTTTGCTAAAAGGCATCAGAGAGGTCATATCTGGCAACCAACCCCTTAATATAGGAATAGCGGTGGGAAAGAAGATTATTTCAAAGATCCTTTGAAGATATAAGGAGGAGATTGACTGATTGTATGGATATACTGTACACACACATATGTATATATCTATATCTATATCTATATCTATATATATATATATATATATATATATATATATATATATATGAATATATATATATATATATATATATATATATATATATATATATATATATATATATATATATATACATATATATATGTATATATATATATATATATATATATATATATATATATATATATATATATATATATATATATATATACATATATATATGTATATATGTGTCTCTATATATGTACATATTTATATATACACACACACACATATATATATATATATATATATATATATATATATATATATATATATATATATATATATATATATATGTATGTATGTATGTGTGTGTATCCACATGCACACATACACATAGATATGTGCAGGCATGCACATGTGCATTCAGTAAAAAATTTACACAGAAATCATCAGTCGTGCAGGTCAGGTGGTCAATTGTTAAAAAGTTCATTAAAAACCTCCTTTTAATCATTTCTAAAATGAATAGCAGCAGGCTCGGACTTCGCAGAAGTCTGTGGCACGGGTTCGAATCCGCAGCCGACCAGTCAGAGAGGCGGACACTTTGTTATCTGTGTAGACACACCTCAGGATTATGTATGTAATCGACGGATAGGTTTGCTTATAGCAAATGTGTGTTACAGACTAATACACTGAAAAAAAGCCACTTCAACACCTTCTATAAACATAACAGATACCTCGACTCGAACTGTCGACCAAACCGCGCCAGGACTCCTCGCTGCTGGGAGGAAGGACGCTGACGGCTGGTACAACACATGAACATACACTACCGGGGTTTAAGCGATGTCAGGCAGGGCAGACGATCGGGACTACGGTCTACCCCAAAGCCAAAGCAAAGTTCTTCAAAAAGAAGGCAATCGTGCTTACCCCATACAAGTGGGAAAATAGCACGGTAATAGAAGATTCTACTATGCAAGGTAATGTAATACATCCACTATGCATTGCATGGTGTAGTTCGGGGTGTAATGATTAATTGCTTTTGGAAACACAGGTGCTGCTCTTATTATAGTGGAAAGAAAAAAAAAAACCTAAGCGAGCAAGAATAATGATGGAGGAGATCCGAGATCACCTGTGATGATGGGGCTCAAAGAGAAAGAGAGGGATGGCTGGAAGAACCTGGCAGAGGCACTTTGTATCGCACGGTGTTGGAGGCGTTAGTAACGGTTACAAAATTAGTTCCTAGAAATATATAAGATGGAAATGAAGTAAAGCGGGAAACTCCATTCCTGAAGAAAGTGATCCTTTTCAAAGGATTTGAAATGGCCTCAGTTAAAAATCTTTTATAAATACCAGACGAGAGAGAGATGCTGTTTCTTGACCATTCCTTCCGATATATTGTTATTCGAGCACACACGCACGCTAGCAAAAACATACACAAATATCACTATAATAGTTTTACTTTTCAAGTGTAGGGAAAATCATAAGTTTTAAAACTCACTTCTCTCGGAGCTGCGATTCTGCAAATGTAATTTGTATGGATATCTTCGTACAACTGCGAATGGCAGCTATTATTCACAAACAGATGTTTCAGCATATGTTTCTTAACAACCAGAATATACTGGAAGTTACCTAACAGGTTAAACGATTGGGAAGATGATAGCAAACGGCTTCAACCCACATAGCAATAAGATTTTTGAATGACAGGGCATCCAAGACATTTTTTTTTTTTTTTTTTGACAATTGCATTGTCTCCTTAACACTCGGAGACAAAGTTTATGTTTTGTTTAATTTTTCTGTAACTTAAAACTATTTCCTGGAAATATACTCCTCGAACTTCTTTCCTTCCAGTCTGAATAATGGGTGATATTTTATTCCTGGAACATTTTATGTTGAATCTGCTGATAATAACAAAGTAAGGTAAAATTACGGTCGACTGTATTTTACTGAAATAAGATTAAGAACAATATATTATCCCCACAGAAATTAATAGACATAGCAAGCTTTATTTTAACTATATAATATTATAATATATAGTTAAAATAAAGCTCGCTCTGTCTATTAATTTCTGTGGGGAAAGTACCCCAAAAGCTGTGATAATATCCTATTAATACCAAAACATAGGGCACCTGTAATAATGGTATCTCATCTACAGCTTAATTTAGCAAAATGGAACATGTTGATAGAACGGATTTTGTGCAATCTGTCCTACACTATTAAAAAAACCGTAATATTAATTGGAAATTCTTAGTTTAAATATACTGTTCTTTACCTTATTTCAGTAA
>NC_090729.1:128406272-128421272 GCF_036898095.1 Palaemon carinicauda
AACGCAAAAGCAGTGTAGCAAAACTACTTTTCAAAAACACTCACATTTATTCAGGTATCAATAAAACCATGAATAAACTTTTTTTTTCTTACATAATCACATTTATAATTCCCACTTCTAGAGTAAAATCCATTAAATAGTAAGTTTAAATGGAAATATCTAAAGGGTTTTATTCATAAGCTACGCCAATGATGGCGGATAAGCTGCGGACAAGAATTGGCTCTTCTTGAATTTGAGTAATAAACAATGTTGTCAGACAACAAGCTAAGAGTGAGCTCTGTGGTTCAGAACCAGACTGAACGTGAGCGGAGACGTGGGCAATAAAAAAGACAGATGAGAAGAAGATGGATGTGGCAGAGATGAGAATGTTGAGATGGATGTGTGGGGTGACAAGAAGAGATAAGATACGGAATGAGGTAATTAAGGGTACCACAGGAGTTAGAAAACTATCAGATAAGATCCAAGAAAGTAGACTGAGGTGGTATGGTCATGTCATGAGAAGAGATGAACAGTATATTGGGAGGAGGGTGATGGAAATGGAGGTACAGGGAACGAGGAGAGGGAGACCAAAGCGAAGGTGGATGGACTGCATCAAGGATGACCTTCGATCAAAGGGATTAACCGGTGATGAGGTGTGGGACAGAGGTAGATGGAGAAAGCTGACCAGAAACATTGACCCCACATAGAAGTGGGAAAAGAAGAAGAAGAAGAAGAAAAAGAAGAAGAAGAAGAAGAAGAAGAAGAAGAAGTCCAAGACCAGATCGAACGTGAGCTTTAAGGTTCAGGACCAAATCAAACAAGCTTTGGGGTTTAGAACCAGATAGAACATGAGCACTGTGGTTCAGAACCAGATCGAACATGGGCTCTCTGGTTCAGAAGCAGATCGAACATGAGCTCTATGGTTCAAAACCAATTCGAACAAGCTTTGTGGTTTAGAGCCTGATTGAAAATTAGCTCTTTGGTTCTAGACCAGATCCAACATGCGCTCTGTAGTTTAGAACCAGATAGAACATGGGCTCTCTGGTTCAGAAGCAGATCGAACATGAGCTCTATGGTTCAGCACCAATTTGAACAAGCGTTGTTTGTGGTTTAGAACCTGATTGAAGATGAGCTCTTTGGTTCTAGACCAGATCCAACATGAGCTCTGTTGTTCAGGACTGTTTCGAACATGATTCCTGTGGATCAGGACTAGTTCGAATACGAGCTCTGTGGTTCAAGACCAGATCGAACATGAGTTCTATGGTGTAGGACCAGATTGAATATGAGCTCTTTGGTTTAGAAGCCGATCGAACATGAGCTGTGCCGTTCAGAACTACATTAAAATTGAGCCCTTTTGTTTAAAACCAGATCAAGCATGATCTGTGTATTTTAGAACCAGATCTAACCTGATCTCAGTGGTTCAAAACCTAAAAGAAAGTGAACTCTTTGGTCTAGAACCAGACGAAATATGAGCTCTTTTATTTAGGACCTGATTGAACCTGAGCTCTGTGGTTTAGCAACTACCCTACCTCCACCATGGTAGTGTCGTACTGTCAGTGCACCTTAAATGATGCACTGTACGTATTTCTTGTGGGCCTCTGCAGCCTCTTTTGTCACTAGGTGCACTCTCAGTTTAGCCACCTATCATACCTCAGGTCACGTTTCTTTTCTTCCATCAAGTTTTCCAACCGACCATAATTATTCCTTCATAGTGCAACTTCTGGTTTTCCTTCCAGCTGTACATGGGTGTTGAATGCCACAGCAAGCCCCAGTATTGGCCCAAAATAACTCAAATATATCATTCCAATTCAATGCAATAAATTCAACAAGTAAACCCATTCTAATTGAACTCATAGGCAGGCAAACAACTCTATCTCCAAGTTCTGATGAAATGTTAGGCCTATGGTTATATATTATGCGTCAAAGTCAATATAACTCGTCAACATTCAATAGCCACCTTACACTGGCCAATTTTTAGTGGATGGTGGCTCTTATAGTTCGTAGTGCTAAGAAAAAGTTGAGAGGGAAGCTGTGAAAATCTGCCAATAAAAATTGCCTTATAAAAATTGGCTTATAAAAATTGGCTTGTATGTGGCATCCATACACACGAAGAGTCATAGGTTTGAAGTAATCATAAAAATAAGGAGGGGTGTTCATTTACATATGTTTGACGTTAATGTAAGCTATTTCGGGGCCTAAAAACAGTCAGCTGTTTCAACATCTGCCTATTGGCCCAACACATACAGTTGAACATTAAACTCATTAAAGAGATGCTCTGGGGTTCAGTGTCTCTCTCACTCTTGTCCAGTGCTCTGTGGATACTAACCGTGAGTTTTGAAGCTTATGGTTATTATACTGTTATGTTATTCCTTTTTTTACGTGATACATCATGCGTACTTAATGGGTAAAAGAGTCCCATCTAGGGAAATTTCATATTCTTTTATTTTAGTCAACATAGTTGATGATTCCCATCTGCATTCACAATACTGGTCCAGGTCGGTTTTAGTCTTCCCTCTCTTTCAAGGAGTTTCCAAAAACGCTTATCACATCTTTTGAAATATAATATTCAGGTTAGAGTGGATATCTTAAATGTTATTGCTGACTGGAAAAAAAAAATATTGAGTAAAATTATGAATATGAAATGAATAAGGATTTAAAGTATTGTGTCAATATTCACAATATATTCGAGAACATCAGTATACTATTAAGAGCACCCATTTTATTTAAGATATTAGGATGTTTTTGTGGCTTGATATTAAAAAAAAAAAAAAAAAATGGCTAGTGAATGAGTGACCAAACTATCACGAATATCTACATGCTGCAATATTAGCAATTAAGTGCGTTGAGAAAAAAATGAGTTAATTTGGTTAATTATAAATACAAAAGTCAGACCTCGACAATATAGTATAGGCTCATCCAATGATCTTAAATATATCTTAGACACAGGTTCGAACCCTATCTAAGGAAGTTCTTACTAAGGTACAATGAAGTCGATTAGTGGAGTTAGTGATACATTTGAAAACATAGTCACAAATCTCTCATGAATAGCAGCTACCTTTTACAAATGTTCCAAGTGCCTAACGATTTTATGTACCAACACCTAAAGTATTAAAGAATATTTGCATAAGAGTCTAACTTCTATCTATTCTAACAGTTGAAAGGATAAGACAATTTTTATCGTCCTTTGTAACTCTTAGGGCACTGGTTCTTACTTGCTATGGGAAATGCGATTAATTTCTAATGCATATTCAGTATATATACATATATGTATATGTATATGTATATATATATATATATATATATATATATATATATATATATATATATATATATATATATATATACTGTATATATGTGTGTGTATGTGCGTATACATTTATATATATACACACACACAGACACACACACACACACATATATATATATATATATTCATACAGTGTATATAACATATATATATATATATATATATATATATATATATATATATATATATATATATATATATATATATATATATATATATATATATACATATATATGTATGATAAATTTTGCACATTTTTACGTGTTTTTCATATTCAAATAAGCCATATATATCTTTGATACATTAATGTCTGGATTCTCTTAACGACCTCGGGATCAGAGCCCCTGGCGAAATCACACAAAGACAAGAGCTTGGCTCCGGCCGGGAATCGAACCCTGGTCGGCAAGCTTGTACAGACAGTGACTAACCCACTTGGCCAAGTGGGTTAGTCACTGTCTGTACAAGCTTGCCGACCAGGGTTCGATTCCCGGCCGGAGCCAAGCTCTTGTCTTTGTGTGATTTCGCCTGGGGCTCTGATCCCGAGGTCGTTAAGAGAATCCAGACATTAATGTATCAAAGATACATATGGCTTATTTGGATATATATGTATATATATATATATATATATATATATATATATATATATATATATATATATATATATATATATATATATATATATATATATATATACATATATATATATACATATATATATATATATATATATATATATATATATATATATATATATATATATATATATACATATATACACAGTATATGCATATATATATATATATATATATATATATATATATATATATATATATATATATATATATATATATATATATAATCCTCCATGTTTATCATAGAAATAAATATCATATGACGGTCATAGTAAACCACAGTCTCATGCTGTAAACCTTTAACCTCAGATGAAGGCGGCCATTAACCAAAAAGTGTTCTTGTTATTGGTAATGATTCTCTCTCTCTCTCTCTCTCTCTCTCTCTCTCTCTCTCTCTCTCTCTCTCTCTCTCTCTCTCTCTCTCTCTCTCTCTCTCTGAGGGATACTTTTTAATATTTCATTATCCTTAAAAGTTCTTTCTTTAACAGGATAAATTGTATTGAATTCCTTCCTTTTGTAGACGTGAGTAAGTGTTGATTTTATCGAAGTATAATATCTCACTTTCCTGTGAACAACAATTACAAGACACAGCTGTAGTTCCTCCTTATTCCCAATGTCTTTCTATTTATGGTGACGAGACAACCATTCGAACCTAAGCGGAATTTTTTAATTCAAAATTACTTTTTCATCTTAATCAGGTTTATTGACCTTAAAAGGTTGATACATCGCCTTAAAAGCCCATCTCAAAACATGGCAAAAAATAAGTAAGTGGACTTCAAACATTGATATGAGAAAACTAAGTGAATCATTGCGTAAGTTTTCAATTCATTAATGATTTATCTTAAACAGATTTATTGACCTTAAAATGTTGATATATCGCCTCAAAACATGGCAAAAATTAAGTTAACGGACTTCAAACAATGAGTTTATTCAGTTTGGTGCCAATGAAGGTTTGCACCAAAAACAAAGCAAGAACATAATTAGAAAATATCCATATATACTCGCATCTTTTACAGATGAATATTTGTCTGTAACGAACGTGATGCAAAGGCTATTACATTTTCATATCCTTCTGGCATTCCGCTATTTTGTCTTTTCATAAACATTTCTAATGAGGATGGATCATGAATACTAATATATGACTTTGTAAATACTACAGAATTTACAAACACCTTTCAAAGAGACGATTTGAATTATAAAATACCGAATGAAATACCGAGTAAGTTACGTGAACAAAAATAATTATTTTACTTATGTTCCGAAAGAATATTTTGTTATTTTAGTTTTCATGTATGACCTCTACTCTAAAAATCCCATGCCGGAGTCTGGACTACAAGCAATGTAGTGCCATCCTTCACAAAAGGAAATCTTTAACGTAAATTTTCCATTAATTGATGCTACATAAGGATATCAATTACTGACATGGCATTTTCTTCTAGATATCCTTTTACTTTAAATAAAGATAATTCAATACAAAATATTAGGTACGAACCCTCAAGACTTCTATTGATATGTCTGAAAGTATATTTAACTCAGCTTATATAGAAAACAAAAGCTAATCAATATTATTATCCACTGCAAGTAAAAGCAATAACATATGAATTATATGCCTATTCTTAATTACTTAGTTTTAAGTATATATATATATATATATATATATGTATATATATATATATATATATATATATATATATATATATATATATATATATATATATATATATATATATATATATATATATATATACATATATACTGTATATATATATATATATATATATATATATATATATATATATATATATATATATATATATATATCATATACATATATATTATTTACATATATACATATTTATTAGAAAGATATTTCCTAAATCTCATCATAACCAAAATTGCACTTTGCCGGCTTACCTTTGAAGAGCAGGTGTTACACCTGCTTGGGATACAAAGCTTAATCTAAGTTATTATTATTATATTGTTTTGATAGTGTGCCTTAATTATAATGAGTCTCTGTGATCATATGTAATTGTCTATTTCATAACTTTTATATATATACACTTATACATATATATATATATATATATATATATATATATATATATATATATATATATATATATATATATATATATACATATATATATATGTATATTTATAAATATATATGTGTGTTATATATATGCATATATATATATATACATATATATATATATATATATATATATATATATATATATATATACATATATATATGTATATATATGTATATATATGTATGTATATATATGTATACATATATATATATATATATATATATATATATATATATATATATATATGTGTGTGTGTGTGTGTGTGTGTGTGTGTGTGTGTGTGTGTGTATGTACTCGCACGTGTGTGTGTGTGTGTGTTACCGTAAATATGTGAAATCCGTTATTATGCATGATTCTTAGTAAATTTGCATACTAACAGATACCTCAGTTGATATGCGCAATCACTAAAAAAAATCCTGTGAATATTCATTATTTAAAATAAAATCTTAGTAATATTGCAAAGTAACCGTGATAAACGTGGTTATTATGAAGAAAAAAAAACACTAAAAAATTCCATTAAATTTGCATAATTCCTAAAATGATTGACTTCTATCTATTCAGTATTTTGGCGAAAGGTTTATGTTTTTACTGCATTCACCATTCTATGTTTTATTTTCTTTATAAATGCTTCAAGTATATTATTAGTGAGTTTCCTTTTAAACGGATTATGAGCGAAGCGAAAAATCTACTTTTGAGTGAGATAGCCATGCCGTCCTGATGGAAGGTTCCTAATAGTAGCTTCAAGGGATATATGAACTACAGTGATATTCCCAGAGAATTTACCTTTAGGTCTCCAGAATCCTAACTCCTGGCACGAATATCCTTATCATTCTCTTAAGGATATCGCATAATCAGGGGGACGTATATCTTGATACGACACATAGCGATCTTCACCCCGAATAGCGTTTTCACTTCGAGGGGGAAGAGTGGCAATTTTGGAAGGGGAGCCGTTATCAAGGTTACCCTATTTCCCATACTACTATTGAGTATCAAGACGGCGCCATATCCAAAATGGCGGACATTCCTTGTAACATTGAGCATGGTGCTACAGATATAGTAGTTTCGGGAGGGATTCTGCGAAGGCCTTTTCTATAGAAAAGTAGGGTGGGTTCATTAGGACGACATGGCTATCATTTTTTGGGCTCAAGCCATGTCGTCCTGATGCAAGTTTACCAGAGAATTACTAGAAAGTACTGTATCTGCGGATTTTCATCGGTGCCTTAACATTGGGACAATTTTTCTATGGTTATCCAGACCATTGAGACAAATGACGTTACCGTTATCCGTCATTACCACTAATTATAGCCAATGTTAGTGCTTCCTGCCCCCTACAGGAAAGAGTCATACTATACGGTAGAAAAGGGGCCTCAAGGCTAGCATATATTGTATGAACAAACATAAGAATTCTCCAGGTATACAAACTGTCTCACGGTTTGTATATATTGTCGGAACAATATCAGTGTCAACTATATCTATTGTTTGTAAGCATACAATGATATGAGGTGATATGATATGATATGAGTCAAAGAACTTTGGCATCTTTAATGTGCAAATTGCCGGGCGAAAGAAGACGCAATTACATTCTAATAGACATTTATTTCTAATAAATGACTAAATGGAATAACGAGTGAAATGAATGTAACATGTTAAAGTAATTATACGTGCAACGTATACAGAAAATATTTTTTCTTCCTTGAGAGCGAAGAAATGATGAGTGCCACTCTAAGACTGAAAAATTTTATAAAATTTTTTCTTTTCTAATTTCTGTAAATATTGTATCCTATCAACACTGTGTACTGCGTACACACGACACAAGTGTTATCTGTATAATTCCACACCTGAGATTTTGAACAGACTTAGTATCACCATGGTGACACTCACTTAAAAGGTATCACACTGGAAGTAGCAACACCTTTTCCCTTTAATTGATAGTCCCAATCAATTAACTATTCATAGCAGTACTTAGACGACAGGTTTTAATACACTACCTGCCGCCACCACATAATGCTTCAGTTCATGGACTTGCTTAGCCAAGTGTTTGTAGAACACTCTGGATGATTTCCATCCAGTATATTAGCGAAGACGCTCAAAGTCCATATACTGAAAAAAAGTTCAGTGATGAACAATTTTCCTCGTATCATAACCTGCTGGTGTACTGTCAGGATCCGCTCTGCAAATAAAGTAGGCGATCTTCACCCTCAGTTGTTTTAGGGATAAGTTTGATCCAGAGGTTTCTCCTTTGAAGAGCTGTCCTTCCCTGAAGTCTGAAGTTCTACAAAGATAGACCTTTAGACACTCTACAGGGCATAGAGAGACATCTTCCTTCAGAGGGCAGATTCTGCAGGGACCCCATCTTTTAGTGGGTAGCTCGTTCTTAGCGAGAAAGGTTGGATCAGGAAAGAGATTCAGTTCTCCCGCTTCAGTGAACTGAATATGGCCCTCATTTCTTGATAGGGCTACTATTTCACTAACTCTAGACCCAGAGGGTATAGTGAACAGGAAAATAACCTTCTGGGTTAGATCCTTGAGGGAACAATCTTCATTGTTCACAGATGAGGCATAATGTAGGACCTTGTCCAAAGACCATGAGATGGGCTTCGGAGGTGCTGCAGGCCTAAGCCTTGCGCATGCCTTCGGAATCTTATTAAAGATTTCATTTGCCAGATCCACTTGAAAGGCATATAGAAGAGGTCTAGTCAAAGCTGACTTGCACGTAGCTATCGTATTATCTGCCAGACTTTGATTATGAAGGTGGACAAAGAAGGACAGACAGAAGTTCATTGAAATTTCTTTTGGTCCTTTTGCTTTTACAAAGGAACCCACTTTTTCCAAGATGACTCATATTGTCTTCTAGTTGACTTAGACTTGTATTCTTCTAAGAATAATTTTATATTGCCTTCTGAGATCCCAAATCTTTTCCTAACTGCTAGGGTAAGAAAATCATGAAATGAAGGGTTTGGGCTCTCTGTGATGAATCGAAGGCAATTAACTTCTGAACCCTCTGAGATAGTGCTTGGTTCAGTATGAGGGCTAGCATCAGCCTCAGTTCCTTCACTAGAGGGAACCAGTTGCTCTTGGGCTATTTAGGAGCCACCAGAGCTGCCCCTCCCTGGAAGGATCTCAACATGTTGAGGACCTTCAGCAGGAGATTGGATGGAAGGAACAGGAATTCCTGAGTCCATCCTTTCCATACTAGAGACGCGGTATCCGTTATCTCCTCTAGAGGATCCTCGTAAGGGGCTACATATCGAGGTAGTTTCTTGATGACGCTCGTCACGAAGAGGTCTATCTGCAGCCCGGGGACTTGTTCCCATCTGGGAGAGATTGGGTCTGCGTCTGTTAACCATTCTGACTCTATCGGCTCGAGCCTGAGTAGAGCATCCGCTGTCACATTGCGGATCAATTGTACACGAACTGCTGATAGGCGCCATCCCTTTAGGTAAGGGATGGCTAACATCACCTAGACTATAAGGGACGATCTCGAGCCTTGTCGGTTCAGACGTCTCATTATCGCTTTGATGTCCCAGATCAGCCTGAGGAGGCCTGATCAGTGTGGAGAGAGTTTCCCCAACCTCAACAGGACTACCATAGCCTTGGGTAGAGATGACCAAGTCCCTTGGACTTTCCTCTGATGAGAGTAAACACCCCATTCTACCGACAAGGCATCCATGCGGATGATCTTCGATAGTCGAGGTAGTTGGATGGGCCCGGTCCTCAATAGGCTTTTGGCCTTTGACCATTGGTTGGGAAGCGATCAAGGAAAGACTGATGTTGGTCATTTTAGATCTCTTCGAGCGTTTGATGCGTATCTTCTCCAGACTCTTAACGCATCTTCCAGCTGTGCTCTTAGCACTGGGTTTGTCAGTACTGTGAACTGGAGAGAGTTCAGGACTCTTTCCTGTTAGCGTCTTGAAATCCTGACTGATTACCGTAGTCTCTTGACTGACCCTGCGATCTCCTTTTACATCCATAAGGGAAAGGAGAACCAATGTGACCTCAGGTTCCGATGGTTTTTTTGCCATTGAAGCCTTTCAGCTGGAGAGAATCGAGACTTCTTGAACCTGATTTTGCATCCCCGATGTACCAGGAACTGGATTACTTTTTTGGATGCTTGCAGACCAGCCGCTTCGGGTGCTGCCCGCACCAGCCTTTCATCAAGGTACTTTGGTACCTGAACCGTATCTAGGCATAGTTATTGCCTGACTGCGTCCGCCAATTTCGTGCAGGTACTTAGGACTGTGTTTAGACCGGCGAGTATGGATCTTAGGACATACACTATCCTTTGTAACTTGAATCCTAGGTAGGAGGAGAGGGGGCGACTGACTAGAAGCTGCCAATAGGCACCTGTCAGGTCTATCAAGACTGTGAACGCCCCTTTTGAAATAGGGTCCTTATGTTCAGAAGGATTAACATCCTGAACTTGCTGTTTCTTTTGAACTTGTTGAGTGGCAACAAGTCCAGAATGACTCTGAGTTTTCTTCAGAGTCCTTCTTGTGAACACAAAACAACCTTCCCTGGAATTCGATGGACTTTACTTTCCTTACCACCTGTATGCTCTGGAGCTCTAAGGTATACTTATCTAGAATGGGGTTGGAGTGTAGGAAGAGTTGAGGAAATGATGGTGGAAGCATGTCTATTTTCCATCCTAGTCCAAACGTGATTAGGCCTTGACCCCAAGGATCGAAGGTCCAACGATCCTGATGGAACCTCCCTCCTACCAGAAGCATCTCTTTGCTTCGACTGATCAGAAGGTTTACCTCCTCGACCGCCTGCCTGAGGCACCGCGGTCATAGAAACTGTGGGATGTTGTTGAACAGACTAAGGAAAAGGTCAAGACTTTTCCGTCTTCCATTTAGGGTGGGGACCCACATCCATGGAAGTTTTTCTCTTTGAAGAGATGCCCCACTTCTGGAGAAGGCTCGTATTCTCTGTGGTGGCTTTCTCAATCTCCTCTTTGACTACCTCGTTTGGAAAGAGGTCTTTACCGCAGATATTGGAAGATATCAGCTTCCTGGGTTCATATTTCACTGTTGCGGCAGCGAACACAAACTCCCTACAGGCTCTACTAACCTTCATAAAGGCATATAGGTCTTTTACTAAGGTGGCCATATGCATTTTGGCCAAGACCATGAGCATGTCTGCGGTACTTTGATGGGCTGAACATAACTCTATGCAGTTCTGTAGGGATAAGGAGGCTGTAAGTCTCTCTTTTGTCTCTTGTTCCTTGCACAAAAGAAACTCAGAAAGTTTAGGGAGATTCTCGCTATACTGTTGTCCAGCAACGTCCGCGTCTAGTTTCCCTACTGGAAAGGTTAAGTGGACTTCCTTCCAATCCTTCTCCTGCATGGGTAAGGCTAGTGACAGAGGCTTGCACTCCTCAAGTGCAGGACATGGTTTGCCTGCCTACACTGCCTTGGCAACAGATTTAAATGCCTTTCACGTAAAGAGGAATGTTATTAAAGCTGGAGCAAGAAAGGTAAGGTGTCTCTTACTTAGTGTGAACGCTTTCGACACTGAGTAACCCGCCTTTCTCAGGCTACTTGACAAGATAGCCTGTGCCTTATCATGGTCGAGAATCATGACTTCCTTCGGTTCCGTTTCTTTTCCTGACGTTGGTTCATGCTTCAGTCGAATGAAGCAATTAGGGAAAGCGTTAATGCTTAGCCAAAACTGGATTCCGTCTAAAAGAACAGCTCCTATCTTTTCCGAGATGTAGAGTTTGCCGTCTAAAATCGGCATAAGCTCTGCGTACCTCCAGAGGTTGGTTTTGGAGCATGTCTCTGGGTTGCTTGTATGACCCTTGGGGGGCGACAAGTGGAACTTCACAGAGCTCTATCTTGAGTTTTTCTAACTCCGTTTCACCTTGTTTGCGAAAGTTTTCCATTAGACCTGTAAGATGGGCTAGTAACTGGTCCATTTTGTCTAATAGAGGGGTAGAAGGTGAAGATGTCGATGTTAATAGCTCCAGAGCCGGCACAGACGGAGGCAATTCCAGCAAGACATTGTCAACTTCTTCCCTGGGTGCCTTCCTGCCTTCTGTCCCGAAGGCTATCTGGACGCAGGGAGGTGCGAATCGTGCCTGGGGCACCACTATTTCCCTACTTGCTTCCGGGAATAGTAAGCTACATATCCTATCATGAGGTAGGTATGGTCCCGGAGAGATCTTCTGGAACCCTCTTACCCACTCGCGTAGTTTCTTACATGCCGCATCCCTAGATTCCATTGACTTGGGATTATCAAAACCTTCGAACACTAATGTCCGACAGATATTGCAAACTTGGGGGTCACAATATTGCAGGGATTCGGAAATAATATTGTAGGGGGCATGAAACCTTTATGACCGTAAAAGTACTTACTCTTAATGTTGCAGAAGACTGCAACACATTTCATCTGGGGTTCCTCCTGTAAAGAAAGGAAAGCAGAATGAGTATACAATTGATTACCTCACCTGATAAGCAATATGTAATAGTCATTTTTTAATTATTATAGCTTAGGATAGTAAGCTAGAAAGGAATAGTGGGAGACACATACTTGTGCATCCCTTGCAAGGAATTGCTGTTACCTCCCATCAGTTTTAAATATAAAGAGTTTCCTTTACCAAGGCAACTCGAACGAAAGGGTTCTAACCCCTACGGGTAGAAAAAGTGTACATTGCCACTGCCCCTTCTAATTATCTAATACTGTGGGGTAAGGATAACTGATTTCTAATCAGAGTATTGAAGGAATTCTATTCTTTCAATATAGGTTCAGTCTCAGCAGAAGCCTGCACAAGGGTACCCAAGATATGTTAGAAATTAACTACTGTATAATCATACTCTAGTTTTCTGTTTGCAGTATATACTATATTGCAAAATACCGGCTACTGTATAATTACATATTGTAGTTCAGCCAGTGTGCTGCCGGTATGACTAGCATCTGGCGGCACGGTCCAGCCGGCATGACGCCGACTGGACTAGGAAATATAAAAGACATGTTTATGTATCCTACCCAGCCCATTTGCTGTGGCCTTCCCTTCCAATACTAAAACCATAGAGTTTCCTGATCAGGGAAGCTCAAAGATAATGGTTCTAACCTTTAAGGATAGAAAATGTACTACCACCGGCCCTTTAATTTATTTAATATTGTAAGGTAAAACGTAACTGATTTATACTCAGAATATTAAAGAAATTCTATTCTTTCAATATAGGATTGGTCTCAGCAAACATCTGGGCAAGGATACCCAAGATATGTTGGAAAATAACTACTAGTATAATACATACAATAGTTTTCTATCTGCAATATACAGTATACTATACTGCAAATATACTGACTACTGTATAAACATATACTGTAATCCAGCCGGCATATAGCCGGTATAGCTAGTCCCTGCTGGCATATAGCCGGCATAGCTAGTCCCTGCCGGCACAGCCCGGCCAACATGCTATTTGAAAGAGAGAGAGAAAGCATGGAGTGAAGGGCTGCCTTATTACTGTGTATGTATACACCAAATAAGGATGTAAATATATAATTTACTGCCTTTCCCCAGAAATAAGGTTTAAATGGAAGGGGAGAATGCATTGTTCCGGTTTCCATCCAACCACCAGTACCATTGCCGGCAAAGTCCAGTTGGCACATGGGCGGCAGGCTAGCACCCGGCAGCACTGGTACAATCGGCAAGCCGCCGGCTGAGTCAGTACCTGTCGGCGCCGGCTGGGCTAGTACCCTGGCAACAGTATTTGTGGCCGGCAGTCCAATGGAGGACTGAAGAACCTTGGTGGTAGAAGAGACTTCCCTCCAACAGCCATCATGGCTGCCGGCAGCCGCCATAGCCGCCGGCAGCCGTCATGGCCGCAGGCGGTTTGCATCGCCGTCAGCAGCCGGCATAGCGCTGGCAGCCGTCATAGCCGCAGGCAGCTGTCATAGCCGCCGGCAGTTGTCCTGGTCGCCGACAGCCGGCATGGCTGCCTGCAGCTATCATGGCCGCTGGCAGTCGGCATGGCCGCCGGCAGCCGCCATGGCCGCCGGCAGCCGCCTTGACCGCCGGCAGTCGCCATGGCCGCCGGAAATCATCATGGCCGCCGGCAGCTGGCATAGCCGCCGGCAGCTGGCATAGCCGCCGGCAGCTGGCATAGCCGCCGGCAGCCGTCCTGGCCGCCGGCTGCTATCCTAGCCGCTGGCAGCCGGCTGCTATCCTAGCCGCTGGCAGCCGGCTGCTATCCTAGCTGCTGGCAGCCGGCTGCTATCCTAGCCGCTGGCAGCCGGCTGCTATCCTAGCCGCTGGCAGCCGGCATGGCTGCTGGCCGCTGCTATCCGGCTGCTATCCTAGCCGCTGGCAGCCGGCATGGCTGCTGGCCGCTATCATGGCCTCCGGCAGCCATCATGGCCTCCGGCAGCCGGTATAGCCGCCGGCAGTCAGACAACAGCTGTTATGTAGGAGTCCAGCCGGCCCCGCAACCCACCGGCAATTGGTGAGATTGCAGGAAGACGGCCAAAGAGTTGCGATGGCAAGGCCATCACTAAAGGACAGAGGAGGGAGGGAAAAGGGTCCTGTATGAGGTGTGGAAGGAGCCAGCAAGGTTACCGGTCCTACCACACCCCTAAGAAACTCTGTTACAGTATCGGCACCATCCTAGGCGGCAGGGGAATATCTATTCTCCAGCTTAGGGTCTGCCAATATAGTTAAGGGGATGGCGGCAGTGCTGCCTCCTCTCAACAAGGGAGACACAGAGTTCCAGTGCCGGCGCCATCCTAGGCAGCAGAAGAATGTCTATTCTTCAGCCTAGGGTCTGCGAGCACAGGACTAGTCTTCTAGACCGCAGGGAGAAGGTGGCGGCATCATACAACCATTTTAAGTGCAGCCTAGGGAGGGCTAGCCTCCTATGCCGGCAGCCTAGCCGGCAGGGGAATAACTATTCACCCTGCCAGCCGGCTGCCGGCAAAGAGCAAATACTCTGAGGTTCTGACCGATACCCAAAGCCTGCTATCTGCCGGCCAAGGGAAGAGACAT
>NC_090729.1:128431272-128448772 GCF_036898095.1 Palaemon carinicauda
AAGGAGGAACTATTGCATATACACCAAAGAGTACAGATTTAAGGGTAATCCACCACTTATGTTCCTGGGTTGTATCAGAAAGGGTTTTTCTTTTATGGTTAGATTGTATTCCTTTTCAGTTGAAACATGAACTCTCTGAGCACAAGCTCTAAGCTGAGTATATCTATTACAGGTCAAATCTGATCTGTTTCCCTTCCAAAGATGATAGGCCTCCTGCTTCTCCAAATAGGCACATCTACAATCATCATTGAACCATGGTTTGTCCTTCACTCGGTACCTTAGCACACGAGAGGGGATACGCCTATCAGTGATGTTGACTAGATTCTCATTTAAAGGGACAACAGTATCAACAGTACTATACAATTGTGACCAATTTAAGCCCAAAAGATCATGCAAAATCCCATTCCAGTCTGCTTGAGATTTCATATAAATCTTACAAGAGTATGATACTTCAGGCACAGGGTGCCCAGTCTTCACTACTAATGAAATCAAGGTATGATCAGATGTCCCATCTGGAGAACCACCTTTACTTGTTATAACGCATGGAGAGTCAGGGTATATGAGGTCCAAGCAGTTTTCAGACCTGTAAGTAATTTCACTTATGATTTGCTCACAGCCAGATTCAAAGGCAAGGTCTAAAGCTCTTAAGGCAATGATGATCGGTTGGGGAAACAGAACTTAACCACTCCCTATAGTGAGCATTGAAATCATCAGCAAAGACAAAAGAGGCCTTTCTATCATCTTCTTGGATCTTAGCCATATTGGTAAGATGACAATCGAAGATAGAATCATCCATGTCTGGACTCCGGTAGATTGAACACAAATAGAAGCTGTTTGGTCTACCACAAACTTTTATTACCTAAATCTCATGACATCCACATTCATAGCAGGACTTATGAGAAGCAGGGTACTCAGTCCTAATATACACCGCCATTCCCTGGGCGGTGTGTGTGTGTGTGTGTATATATATATATATATATATATATATATATATATATATATATATATATATATATATATATATATATATATATATATATATACGTGTTTATATATATATATGTATATGTATATATATATATCTGTATATATATATATATATATATATATATATATATATATATATATATATATATATATATATATATATATATATATATAAATATATATATATATATATATATATATATATATATATATATATATATATATATATATATATATATATGTCATATATATTTCTGTACCTATTGTTTTGTTATCATTATTCTCAAGTTAGTTTTTAAATGCGATGAATCTTCTTTATTTCTATTAATTCTTATCCTATCTGGAGACATTGAGCAAAATTCAGGACCTGTACATCGTAGGCTTAGCCAGTATCTTCTACTGTACTGTAATATTTGTGGTCTCCATTCCAATAATCAAGACCTTACAGTTGCGTCCATACAGTATAATATTCTTTTGTGCTCAGAGAATTTGGTTTCTCAAATGAGGCATTCATCTGAGCTCCTTATTAATAGTTTTAAGAAACCAATAATTTTGAAACGTGATATCATTCCTAAAACAAGGGGAATTGCGGTGCATATTAAGAGTGAGTACTCTGCTTCCCATAAGTACTGCTATGAATGTGGATATCATGAGATTTAGGTAATAAAAGTTTGAGGCAGGCATAACAACTTCTATTTGTGTTTGATCTACTGAAAGGCTGCTTTTTTTTTTTTTTTTTTTTTTTTTTTTTGGTGGGGATGTGATTTCAATGCTCACCATAGGAAGTGGTTAAACTTTGTTTCTCATACTGATCACTATGGTTTAAGAGCTTTGGACATTGCCTCTGAATCAGGCTATGAGCAAATCATAAGTGAAGCTACTCAAGTCTGGTAACTGCTTGAACTCCCCTAGTGATATAAGTAAGGTTGGTCCTCCAGTTGGGACATCTGATCATGACTTAATTTCATTAGTAGTGAAGAGTGAGCAGCTTGTCCCTGATGTATCTTACTCATGTAAAATTTATATAAAATCTCAAGCAGACTAGAATGGCATTTTGAGTGATACTTCAATCTTGAATCGCTTACAATTGTATAATAGTGCTAAGCCTGTTGTTCTTATGAAGGAGTATCTAGTCAACATAAATGATAGGTGTATCCCTTCTTGTGTGCTAAAATACCAAGCGAAAGACAATAATGATTGTAGACATGTTTATTTGGAGATGCAGGAGACCTATCCTCTTTGGAAGAGTAACAGACTTAAAATAATTATACTCAGCTAAGAGCGTTTGGTCAGATAGTTTATGCTTCAACTGAAATCATAATGGGATATGATTTAAAAGAAACCCTTTCTGGTACAATCTAGGAACTTGAGTGGTGGGCTACCCTTAAATCTGCATTGTTTGGTGCAGACATAACAGTTCCTTCTTTACTTAAGCTAGATGGCTCTGTAATTCAGTGTCATAAGGAGAAGGGAATCCTTTTGGCTGATGTGTTTGACAGTAAGTTGAATAATGAGAAACTTGATCTTCCTCATTCCGGTTTTCCTGAGGCTAAACTGACTAGTTAGAATATCCTTTACTTTAATTTGCTCTCGTATCCATGTTGCTCGTTTTTGTGTGTAGTGTTATCCCCATCATTATTGCTTCCTTAGCTCTTTGAGTTGTAACTAGCTCATGTACTAAGATTTTAGTAAAGTTCTAGGTTTCTGTTGCATAAGTTGATACTAGTAGGGCATCTGATTGAATACTTTTTTGTTATAAATCATTCTTCATAATTATGAAATTCTTTTCCAGTGGGAGTGATCAAGATAAACCGCGAAGCACCACCGTTAGAAGAACAAGAAAGACTTCACCCTGAGCTGGAGCTGGGTGGTCGCTTCCGCCCATCTGACTGCCGAACCAGACATCGCGTGGCCATCATTGTCTCATACAGGGACAGAGCAAAACACTTACCTCCATTTCTTAATCACATGCATTCGTTCCTTCAGAAACAACAGCTAGATTATGCTATATATATTGTTGAACAAGCAGGTTAGTATAAAGTGGGTTTAATGAAATATCATATGTGAGTTTTTTATGAAATTAACCCATTTATTTAATAATGCTTTGGGAACCTAGTGTCAGTTAGATATTCCAGGTTAGAAATTACTTTGTGAAAAAAATATGTTATCCATCAGTCATATGCCATTGTTATATTCAATGAATTACATGCTATTCTTCTTACTCAATAGAACAGACAAGATGTTTATAAAGTTTTATTTTTCTTTGTAACTGAGGTTTTCTGCAGAAGTAATGTATACAGTTGGGAGGATAATATGAAACATCTCTTTCAAAAAATGATGCATTCAACAAGGGACTGATAATGAATATTGGGGCCTTAGAATCTCTTAAGCTCTATCAGTATGACTGTTTTATATTCCATGAAATATCTCTTTCAGGAAATGATGCATTCAGCGAGGGACTGATAATGAATATTGGTGCCTTAGAATCTCTTAAGCTCTATCAGTATGACTGTTTTATATTCCATGAAATATCTCTTTCAGGAAATGATGCATTCAGCAAGGGACTGATAATGAATATTGGTGCCTTAGAATCTCTTAAGCTCTATCAGTATGACTGTTTTATATTCCATGAAATATCTCTTTCAGGAAATGATGCATTCAGCGAGGGACTGATAATGAATATTGGGGCCTTAGAATCTCTTAAGCTCTATCAGTATGACTGTTTTGTATTCCATGAAATATCTCTTTCAGGAAATGATGCATTCAACAAGGGACTGATAATGAATATTGGGGGCTTAGAATCTCTTAAGCTCTATCAGTATGACTGTTTTGTATTCCATCAAATATCTCTTTCAGGAAATGATGCATTCAACAAGGGACTGATAATGGATATTGGGGCCTTAGACTCTCTTAAGCTCTATCAGTATGACTGTTTTATATTCCATGAAATATCTCTTTCAGGAAATGATGCATTCAGCGAGGGACTGATAATGAATATTGGGGCCTTAGACTCTCTTAAGCTCTATCAGTATGACTGTTTTATATTCCATGAAATATCTCTTTCAGGAAATGATGCATTCAACGAGGGACTGATAATGGATATTGGGGCCTTAGACTCTCTTAAGCTCTATCAGTATGACTGTTTTATATTCCATGAAATATCTCTTTCAGGAAATGATGCATTCAGCGAGGGACTGATAATGAATATTGGGGCCTTAGACTCTCTTAAGCTCTATCAGTATGACTGTTTTATATTCCATGAAATATCTCTTTCAGGAAATGATGCATTCAACAAGGGACTGATAATGAATATTGGGGCCTTAGACTCTCTTAAGCTCTATCAGTATGACTGTTTTATATTCCATGAAATATCTCTTTCAGGAAATGATGCATTCAACGAGGGACTGATAATGGATATTGGGGCCTTAGACTCTCTTAAGCTCTATCAGTATGACTGTTTTATATTCCATGAAATATCTCTTTCAGGAAATGATGCATTCAGCGAGGGACTGATAATGAATATTGGGGCCTTAGAATCTCTTAAGCTCTATCAGTATGACTGTTTTATATTCCATGAAATATCTCTTTCAGGAAATGATGCATTCAACAAGGGACTGATAATGAATATTGGGGCCTTAGAATCTCTTAAGCTCTATCAGTATGACTGTTTTATATTCCATGAAATATCTCTTTCAGGAAATGATGCATTCAACAAGGGACTGATAATGAATATTGGGGCCTTGGAATCTCTTAAGCTCTATCAGTATGACTGTTTTATATTCCATGAAATATCTTTCAGGAAATGATGCATTCAACAAGGGACTGATAATGAATATTGGGGCCTTGGAATCTCTTAAGCTCTATCAGTATGACTGTTTTATATTCCATGAAATATCTCTTTCAGGAAATGATGCATTCAACAAGGGACTGATAATGAATATTGGTGCCTTAGAATCTCTTAAGCTCTATCAGTATGACTGTTTTATATTCCATGAAATATCTCTTTCAGGAAATGATGCATTCAACAAGGGACTGATAATGAATATTGGTGCCTTAGAATCTCTTAAGCTCTATCAGTATGACTGTTTTGTTTTCCATGACGTGGACTTATTACCAGAAGATGACAGAAATCTATATACATGCCCAGATCAACCACGTCATTTGGCAGTGTTAGTTGATACTTTGTTTTACAAGTAAGTATGGAAGAAACCCATGTTATTCATTACCGTAAGGCCTGAATTTTAATTTATACTTTTGTCTTATAGTTATGACATCAGTTGTATACAAAAGGCTATTTCGTGCATGGAAGTTATCTTAAAACTAATAAACTGCAGTTAATTGATTAATACAATTTCTCATAGATCTTTTAAACTATGTAATTGACAAATAATATGTAGAGTATATGGACCTCACTTATGGAATCAGGAAGATTTCAGTTGCCATTGTTCTTGTTGAGAGTGTAAATGCTTGAATTTTTTTCATGGAATTCTACTGAAAATAAACATGTTTTGTTGGTGAATAATATTGATATCAAAGTAAGAGTATCGTGTTTCAAAACTCTTAAGATTTTGATTGTGTTTGAATAACACACCATCTTCCATAATGTCTTGCTAATTGATAACATAGGTATTCTCTTTGCATTGAGGATATGATGTTAGTTCTGCACAAAGGAAACCTAAAATTCTCATTATTCAAGATAATGTGGTAAAATTATCATTTTCTTTTTATCCATGACAATGTACCCAATACAAGTTGAATGTTACAGGTTGATGTATTAACACTGTTATAGGAGGTTTCATTAATGTCAATATTTATCCTTTTGCAAATAGCAGACTATCAATGAAGTTTATAGCTTAGTTGCACCGATTTTGCTTGCTCAACTAGGAACATGTTATTCATGACTCAACGAAATTTGATAAACGGGAAATATTTACAGCTTAAATTATTAAGTGTTGAGTATTATTATTTTTTTTTTATATAGATGTCTGGTGATATAACAGATTATTATAGAACTTTAGAAATAAAACAGGTGCCATGCAGTTTCTTTATGGGTTAGTTAAAAAAAGTAAGCATCACCTTTGGTAGGACTGGACAACCAGCCCTATTCCTACGACAGAACATACCAACCATTACTGGCCAGTTTCATAGGAAGACTTCCAAATTGCATTACTTCTATGTAAGTTTAAATTAAGGTGTTCAATCAAGAACTTTTCTTGATGTACACGTTTTGAATAGTTTCTCATAATGGGTCAGTATTAACATTAAAAGAGAGCTTTGTGAAGTTATCATAGCTGTCCTATGAGCTCTCGATGCTAGTGTTTATCCTTTACATGTAATTCTTAACTTTCTTACCTTTACAACTTTTTGACTACAATTTAATTATTCAGAGTTTTAGTACTGATTATTTTTATGCAAAAATTTTTTTACTTTCAAAGACGATTCCTATGTTATTTATGCCTGGACTGTCTCACCTTTCAGGATACTGTATAAACACATGTTTGGCGGAGTGGTTGCAATGACAGTAGATCAATTCAAGCATGTCAATGGCTTCAGTAACGAATATTTTGGATGGGGAGCTGAAGATGACGATATGGGACAAAGAGTGAGATACCAAGGACTCCACATCTCCCGCTATCCTTCCGATATTGCCCGTTATAAGATGCTTGCCCATAAAAAAGCTGAACAAAATCCCGCCCAGTAAGAGAGATCTTTCAGCTGATTTTTATTTTATTTAGTTAGAAGGAATGCAATGTTATTTTGTGATGAAATTTGCAGTTATCTGTAGGGAAACTGTTTAATAATTCATTTGGTCAATTAAGAACATGAATCTTCGTGCTTTATTTGGACAGATATTTGTTGCAAACTTCCTAATTATCTGAAGGTTTTTACCAAGGTAACTGAGTGACAGAGTAAGAGGGTGGGGTTACTCATTTGACTGACAACATCCATTTTTTTTTCAACTGTGGTTAAGGGAAGGTATGTTTGGTACTGAAATCCTCTGTGGTATAAGTTTATAATTGTTGTTCGGTACAATATTAGTAAAGAATAACGTTATAATTTCCTACTGCTTAGAAACCCTTTTTGTAAAAGTGGTTTGCATAAAGCATTAGGTTTGCCTTATTATTTTACAAAAAATCTTTACTTGTTTATGTAAGATAATAACCATTATCTTTACTATAAGACTTTAGGTTTGTATACTAAAGAAACATTACCATTTTTCTCGGACTACTGAAGAATGATTTCAGTCTAAGCATCTTCTGAGAAGGTATGGGAGTCCTTATCCTTTCACTGTTTTCATTGCTGAAGAAATTGTACTTCAGTCACGATTTGTCTAAAATGGACTTTTGTAAGGCCTTCAGCATAAGGATCAGATTCATTCTACTCTTTGTTGTGCAAGAGTTTCTCCATATTCTGGGTGTTATAAGAGCTATCATCATCAGTATGCTTTAGCTTGGACTTCTTAGAGATATACCACCTTTCCTTCAACTCTTGAGCTATACTTGTCCTCCATTTGAGACTACCTAGAATCATCCTTAATTAGGTATCATTCTGTCAAGGATCTGGATAAGTATTAAGGGTTCTGGAACAATCCAAGATCATTGGGCTGTCTAGAACTATCTACCAGGACTACCTATGAAAATTAGAGGACTAACTATGGCCATCAAGACCTGTTCATGACCTCGTGTCCATCTAAGATTGTCCACAAAGACAATCCACTGTGATCATCAGGGTCAGTCTAAGTCCATGGAATTGAAATGTCAGGGCTATCAGTACTGTTAAGACTTAAGTACTGGCTGGAACTACTGGCTGTCTGTAACCATCTATTGTCCAGGCCCATCAGAAGTGTCTAATACCTAACACTGCCTAAGATATGGTACTAGGAAGTTATTTTAGGGGTAAGAGAGTCCCTCTGTTATTTGTATAACACTGGGCTTCTGTCCTAGTGATTTATACTCTTGTATCCATCATGCTTTCTGTTCTATAGATTCTTGTTAGTTGCTGGAGTGTTTTTTGGTTAGCGTTAAGGCCAACCAGGAATCAGTCTTCTAGAGGCCATTAGGCAATGGCCAAAAACATCTCAACTTGAGTTCCAGCTGTATCATGGCTGTTTCAGCTTTTTTATTTTTTATTTCATTTTTCATTTTTCGTTCAACAGTCCTTCGACATTATTAAATTGGGCTAAATGTTGGACAGACCAATGGGTGATCAGATAAATCCTATTTCCTTTCCTTCTCACAGTAAATCTTTCCTTCATTTTTTATCCCCCTTATCCTTTTCTCCGTTAAAGGAGATTGTAGAGGTACTCTCCTCTCAAATAGTTGAGATGAGTTAATTGCAAGGTTAGCTGCATATAGCAGGATTCTTTTTGTGTGGATACCTGGAAATTATTTGTTTCATTGGGCAAAATCTCTATTCAATTAAGAGTTGGATTTTGCTCTTAACACCTCACTGTTAGATCACCCGACTCGCTTAGAGACATGTTTCAATTTTAGGGTCTAAGAAGAAAAGACAATTGCATCTTGATAGCTTTATTAATCTAATCACGTTGAAACTGTCACAGATTTAATCACAATCAGCACATGTAATCTTTGTTTTGCTACCAACCAGCTTTCGCTGGCAGCTCCACCAGTTCAGTGGCATCAAATCAGCCTAAAATGTTAAGAATTTCCTTAGCTTGAAGAATCCTGGTTCCAAAACTTCTCCAAAACGTATCATCATATTGATTCATTTTGATATTCAAGAAGTGAAACGTCAAGTAAAATATTATATAAACAACATTCACTGTACAGTATAATGAAAAGCCAATTATGCAAATACGACATAAAATCCTGTATCTAATTTCCAAAGGGAATGCGGTAGACCTGGGAAACACATTTTGATCTGACATTGATTTGAAAATTGTTTGTATAATCAAAGAACTATATTTAGAGTACGGCAATTCTATCCAATATCATATCTATGGAGTATTAGCCATTTACATTCCAAATGGCAAAGCGGACATATGTTAATCCACTTTTTCAATAGCTTAAAGACTTACTTTTAGTTATAATAACAATTTTCAAGCGATAAAGTGGTGTGCTGGTCTTAATGAGCAGTCCATGATTTTAAAAGATAAATCTCTCAATAAATAGGCTATATGGTAATGCTGATGTTTATGATTTTCCTTATCTTTCCCAGAGACAGTAGCGTGGGTCGAAAAAACTTTGCAATATATATACACACACACACACACACACACACACACACACACATATATATATATATATATATATATATATATATATATATATATATATATATATATATATACATATATACACACACATATATATATATATATATATATATATATATATATATATATATATATATATATATATATATATATATATATATATATATATATATATATATATATATATAAAGACAAATAGATAGACAGATAGATAGATAGATAGATAGATATGCACCCCTTCCAATACATCAAAGCTTCAGGGCAATCACAGCTTTTTTTTTTTTATTTTTTTTAAGGTACTTGAAAATCATTCACCTTTTTTCTTGGGAACTTCACGAGGATCACTGTTATTTTTTTTTTTCCTTTTTTTATGAGGTGCATTTGCGCTGACTCGCAGAGGTGCCCTTTTAGCTCGGAAAATTTCCTGCTAGCTGATTGGTTAGAATGTTCTTGTCCGACCAATCAGCTAGCAAGAAACTTTTCCTTCACGCTGCGAGTCAGTGCAAATGCGCCTTATTAAAAAAAAAATTGAGTGTAGTAAGAGTATCACTTTGAATTTGGGTAGAGGAAAAATATAAACTTATTACTACCTCAAAGCAACCTTGAAGAAATGCAGAATTCCATCAACTAAACCTGGAGACCCTCAGAAAATATCTGATCCATCTTTTTTGATGTGATAATTTTTTTTACTGTGTCTTTACCTTTACCCTTTTCTGCTCCAAGGGCAATTTATCATATTACGACTTTCTACTTGTATTTACTCCCATAATAATTGCGTCAAACCGAAGCCAAACTAGCTTTTTTAAGTAGTAGTCATAATGGTTGGACAAGAAGTTGGAAAAAAACTGGAAACTGAAATAAATCTATTCTCTTTTCTGCTCCAAGGGCAATTTATCATATCGTGACTTTCTACTTGTATTTATTCCCACAATAGCAGTCATAATGGTTGGACAAGAAGTTGGAAGAAAACTAAAAACTGATATAATAAGAAGGTTAATAAAAAGGATAGCGAGGGAAATATTCAAATTCCCTCGTACCAAATGTTCAAACTTGCAGCGAGTGTTTTCATGTTGAACAGGGTGACTCAAGTCTCTTTTTAAAGTTTATATATGAAATGTCTATTTCGATGTTGTTACTGTTTTGAAAATATTTCATTTTCATTGTTCATTATTCGTTATTTCCCATATCGTTTATCTACTTCCTTATCTCCTTCCTTCACTGTGCTATTTTTTCCAACTGGAGCCCTTGGGCTTATAGCATCTTGCTTTTCCAACTAGGGTTGTAGCTTAGTTAGTAATAATAATAATAATAATAATAATAATAATAATAATAATAATAATAATAATAATAATAATTGGTTTTAACAGAGGATGTATAAGAAAATACTAAAAAATACTACCACCATCTGCGAATTGTAGAAATCGACAAAAAGGACAGCTGGTGCAGCAAAAAGGTAGACTCACTGCCAATAACTGTGGAAACTACTGTATTGTAGTTTGACTTAGTCAAAGGTTTGACTCACTGCCAATATCTGTGGTTGATGACAGCAAAGGCCTGCGATCGGAAAACCATCTGCCAAATTTTAAACAAGATACCAGCCACTCGTCGAGACACTACCGCTAGAGAGTTATGGGGTCCTTTGACTGGTCAGACAGTACTACATTGGATCCTTCTCTCTGTTTACGGATCATTTTCCCTTTGCCTACACACTCGCCGAATTGTCTGGCATATTCTTACATATTCTCCTCTGTCCTCATACACCTGACAACACTGAGATTACCAAATAATTCTTCTTCATCCAACGGGTTACTGCAATTTAATTGTTCAGTGGCCACTTTCCTCTTGGTAAGCAGCTCTTTTAGGAGAAAGACACTCCAAAATCAAACCATTGTTCTCTAATCTTGGGTATTGCTATATTCTCTGTACCATAGTCTTCCACTGTCTTGTGTTAGAGTTCTCTTGCTTGAGGGTACACTTAGGCACACTTTTCTATCTTATTTCTCTCCCTCTTGTTTTGTTAAAGTCTTCATAGTTTATATAGAAGATATTTATCTCAATGTTACTATTCTTAAAATGTTTTATTTATCTTTGTTTACTTGCCTCACTGGGTGGTTTTCCCTGTTTGAGCCCTGGGCTTTTAGCATCCTACGTTTCCAACTAGGGTTGTAGCTTAGCAAGTAATAATAATAATAATAATAATAATAATAATAATAATAATAATAATAATAATAATAATAATAATAATAATAATAATAATAATAATGCAAGTAACCCACCCCTTAATGTAGGTATAACTGTGGGAAAGAAGAAGGTACAGACCATTATATGTATGTGACAGCATTTGTAAAGTTCTGTTAAGGGGAATTTCCTTTGGTTCATAATCCATAAAGGTTTTTCTCAAATAAGGTATACCACAGATGATCCGGTTTTGCTTTATCTAAAATTACAAATTTCCATAACTTTTTAGACAAGAGCAAGCACTGATATGACGTCATACCAATTGCTATGACTGAAGTTAAGGATTATGAAAGGCAAGTGCTTTTATAAATGGCAGAAAAATTTATATGAAAAAAAAATCATTAAAATTCTAATTGGAATATAAATTTTTAAAATTCTCGTTTCTTTTCAGACTTCAAAAATTAAAAACTTCTCGCCTGAGGTTCCGAACTGACGGGTTAAACAGCATCAAATATAAATCTTTGGATATCCAGCTTCATCCGCTGTACACCTATATATATATCGAGCTTTATCCTTCATGAGCAATAATTCTGAAAAGAAAAAAATCATGTTTTTAATTGTATATTTAATAACGTCGGGGAAATGCTTTGTGCCTTAACAATTTTCACCACTATCTACCACTATGAATATGTAATAATTTATCTTATGTAATTATATATATATATATATATATATATATATATATATATATATATATATATATATATATATATATATATATATATATATATATATATATTTATATTCATATTTATATATGCTTGTGTTTGTGATTTTGCGTGTGTATTCTCATATATAATATCTCTATATCTACTCTATAATTATATATATATATATATATATATATATATATATATATATATATATATATATATATATATATATATATATATATATATATATATATGTGTGTGTGTGTGTGTGTAGATATATAAATAGAAAGATATAGATGTATACATATATGTATATATATATATATATATATATATATATATATATATATATATATATATATATATATATATATATACATATATATATGTATATGTATATATGCATATGTATATACATATATATATAGATATATATATATATATATATATATATATATATATATATATATGTATATATATATTTATATATATACAGCATATATATATATATATATATATATATATATATATATATATATATATATATATATATATATATATATATGAAGGATCCAGACTTTCCAACTATGATTCCAGCTAACATGGAAATAATGGAATAGATAATGATAACAGCAATATGTATATATACGTATGTATATATATATATATATATATATATATATATATATATATATATATATATATATATATATATATATATGTGTATATATATACATATATATACAGTAGATAGATAGATATAACAACTCTGGTTCTTTCTTAATGTTGTGAATAAAGGTAAAACTACTTGGTATCACGTGACCTCTCCTTCAGAGCTCTAGATGACCTTTGACCTAGTATTTGGGGCTTAAAATTGGAATATCCATATGTATATATATACATACACACACACACACACACACATATATATATATATATATATATATATATATATATATATATATATATATATATATATATATATCACATTGAAGGTTTATTGGAATCTGAGGTGACCATCTACGATTTTTTCATGACAAAACGAAAGTAATTTCAGATTATGGTTTCCATTTTTATATGTTTGTACATTATTTCTAAAAATTATTTTCAAATATATATATATACAGTATATATATATATATATATATATATATATATATATATATATATATATATATATATATACATACATATGTGTGTGTATGTATGTGTGTATGTATGTGCTGTGTGTATGATGATGAAATTTCACAGGGATAAAAGACGAATATAGAAATGTGTGTATTTTTGCAAACTAGTATAGTTGTCATGGGTGACTTAAATGCTAGAGTGGGCGCTGGAGAGGTAGAAGGTGTCATTGGGAAGTATGGCGTACCAGGTGAAAATGAGAGTGGTGAGAGACTAGTAGATATGTGTGTTGAGCAAGAGATGGTGATAAGTTCTAGCTTTTTCGAAAAGAGTGATAAATGGATAAGAGTGGCAAATGGAAGAGTGGTAGAAAGGGCGTTAGTGGATTATGTGTTGATAACTAAAAGAATGTTTGGAAGATTGAAAGACGTGCATGTGTTTAGGGGTATGGGTGACGGTATGTCTGATCATTTTTTGGTGGAAGAAAAATTAATTGTAGCAAAAGAGTGGGGAATAGAGTAGGTGGATGTAAAAGGGAGCTAGTGAGGGTTGAAGGGCTAATAAAACCGAGGGTAAAAAGTAAATATCAAGAAAGTTTGAAAATGGCATATGACGAAGTGAAAGTAAGAGAAACTGGTAATTTAGAGGAGGAGTGGAAGTTAGTAAAAGAAAATTTTGCTGGGATTGCAAGTGATGTGTGTGGTAAGAAGTTTGTTGGAGGCAGCATGGGGAAGGGCAGTGAATGATGGAATGAAGGAGTGAAGGTAAAAGAGGAAGAGAAAAAGAGGGCTTTTGAAGAATGGCTGCAGAGTAATAGTGTAGAGAAGTATGAAAGATATATAGAGAAAAATGTAGAAGTAAAGCGCAAGGTAAGTGAGGCAAAGAGGGCAGCTGACCTGAGGTAGGGTCAGGGATTGAGTCATTCATATGAAGAGAATAAGATGAAGTTTTGGAAAGAAGTGAAGAGAGTAATGAAGGCTGGTTCAGGAACTGAAGAGACAGTGAAAGATGGAAATGGAAAGTTGTTAAAAGGAGAGGAGTCAAGGAAAAGATGGGTGGAATATTTTGAAAGTTTACTGAATGTTGAGGATAATAGGGAGGCAGATATAATTGCTGTTGCAGGTGTTGAGATGCCGGTGATGGGAGATGAGAATGAGAGAGAGATTACAAGAGAGGAAGTGAGGAAAGCACTAGATGAAACGAGAGTAGGAAAAGCATCTGGTATGGATGGTGTGAGAGCCGAGATATTGAAGGAAGGGGGTGTGACTGTACTTGAATGGTTGGTGAGATTGTTTAATATGTGTTTTGTGTTGTCAATGCTACCAGTATATTGGGTTTGTCCGTGTATTGTACCACTATATAAGGGTAAGGGAGATGTGCACGAGTGTTGTAATTCAAGGGGTATTAGTTTGTTGAGTGTAGTTGGAAAACTGTATGGTAGAGTACTGATTAATAGGATTAAGGATAAAACAGAGAATGCAATCTTAGAAGTACAGGGTGGTTTTAGAAGAGGTAGAGGTTGTATGAATCAGATTTTTACAGTTAGGCAGATATGCGAGAAATATTTAGCAAAAGGTAAGGAGGTGTATGTTGTGTTTATGGATCTGGAGAAAGCGTATGATAGAGTTGATAGGGAAGCAATGTGGAATGGGATGAGGTTATATGGAGTTGGTGGAAGATTGTTGCAAGCAGTGAAAAGTTTCTACAAAGGTAGTAAAGCATGTGTTAGGATAGGAAATGAAGTTAGCGATTGGTTTGCGGTGAGAGTGGGGCTGAGACAGGGATGTGTGATGTCGCCTTGAGTGTTTAACTTGTATGTTGATGGAGTGGTGAGAGAGGTGAATTCTCGAGTGCTTGGACGAGGATTGAAACTGTTGGAACAGCTGATATTTTCGGCGGCGGAGTCAATAACTCCTATACCAATAAATATATTCAAACGAAATTTTAATGGATTATATATATGTATATATATATATATATATATATATATATATATACATATATATATATATATATATATATATATATATATATATATATATATATATGTATATATATATATATATATATATATATATATATATATATATATATATATACATATATATATATATATATATATATATATATATATATATATATATATATATATATATATATATATATATATATATATATATATATATAGCTTTGTTTCTGCTAATTTTCAGGTTCATACATGCTATGGGCATACTCTGGCTGTCACTTTCGTTCGTAAGAGACGACTTTTAGCTGAAAAGTCAGTGAGAAGGAGCAAACTGCTCCTTGAGTTTTACAGGTATCCAAATTATTTTCACATATTGCCGTAAATTAATCGTGGAATATTTCACATATCTAAATAAAATTTTCAGAGATTAATCGGATGGAAATTATCTATTTCCATACCAATTTTCATGTTGATATCTGCCATAGAAAAGCCACAGCAAACGTTTATTTCGGGATAAAATATCAGCTGTTCCCCCTCCCCCCGAAAACTATGATTAGGGAATGACTGGGCTACGGGGGAATATGTAAAGAATAGGCCTGACTATTTAGTGTGTGTGTATGTGTGTGTGTGTGAAGGCAAAGGGAAAATGAACCGTAACCAGAGAGAAGGACCCGATGTAGTACTGTTTCTGACCTTTACTCTCTGCATGAGATAAACATGTTTATTAGTAAGATATATGCCCTTTAAAAAAGTCATTTATTCATCACTTTCTTGAATCAACTTGTTCCACTGCTTTGTGGTCTAGGGGCTAGACGCACCGTCAAAAAGTCCCTGTCTGGAGAGAAGCTCTGGGCAATCTGAAGAAGAAGAAGAATGCTTTGTGGAATGAAATTAAGATTTCAACAGATCATAGTTTTAATACGCCACAATGTGGGCTATCGTAAAAAAAAAAAAAATTCTTTACAAAACTGTTGAGCTTTTTAACTCTATTGGAAAATACTTGTGAGCACACACTTTGACGTCAATGTTTATGGTTCAACAGGTGTCTCCTTTTCATTTACCATATTTCAAATCAGATGACAGAAATGGAAAATCTTTTCGATAATGAAACATGGTTATTCATAGAATCATTACAGTGACGTTACCCACTAATTACTGTACTGAGTGTTTAGCTTTAGTGACAGTGCGTTCACTCGCTGATATCTTTAATCCAAGAGATTAAACTCTAATCGAAGAGAGTGGAAAGCCCGGGGAAAGAGGCAATGGCTCTACCGAAGACTAGAAAACAATGGTTTGATTTTGGAGTGTCCTCCTACAAGAGCTGCTTACCATAGCTAAAGAGTCTCTTCTACCCTTACCAAGAGGGAAGAAGCCACTGAACAAATACATTACAATAGTTAACCCCTTGAGAGAACACGAGTTGTTTGGTTATTTCCGTGTTATCAGGTGTATGAAGACAGAGGAGAATGTGGACAAAATAAAACCAGACTATTCGGTGTATGTGTATGCAAAGACAAAATGAACCGTAACCAAAGAGAGGGATCCAATGTTGTACTGTCTGGCCAGTCAAAGGACCCAATAACTCTCTAGCGGTAACATCTCAACGAGTGGCTGGTGCCCTGGCCAACATACTACCTTTAGCATGAGAATGTCCGTGACCTCTTATTGTCTAATGCCCAAAGCACCCTACTAAGCAGTGACCTCTGGGCAAGGGCCACTGAATTCCTAATACTTTGCTCACATTACTATTCTGTGATTCTCCTCTTTTCTTAGCATCATCTGTTATATTTATTCCCAGATCTTTATACGAATAAACTATTTATTTCAACATTCATTACTTCATTAGTAACCTTACAGCTTTAACCCGTTAACACCCCGCATATTGCTTCTCTTTTTAGATCGAAATATGCCACATTCAGCTTTTGTTCCTTATTTTCAAAAATCCCACGACACAATTGTTGCATAATCCACCTAGCCTCTTCCTTGCTGTGACCCCCGCCTCCCACCTGTTCGTCCTTTATCCATTTCTTTGTTCTTCTACTTTCCATATCTCTGTTCTTCCACTATCCATTTCTCTGTTTTGCCCCATATTCATTTCTCTGTTCTTCCTCTATCCACTTCTCTGTTCTTCCACTTTCCATTTCTCCTTTTTTCACTATCCATTTCTTTGTTCTTCCACTTTCCATTTCTCGGCTTTTCCCTATTCATTTCTCTGTTCTTCCTCTATCCATTTCTCTGTTCTTCCCATATCCATTTCTCTGTTTTTCCTTATTCATTTCTCTCTTCTTCCACTAT